>NC_136063.1:560122583-560322583 GCF_964261635.1 Lissotriton helveticus
AGTCACCTGCTTTCATTCTACTGGCTTCTGGTGGAGAAAAATATTCTATTCAAAAGCCTTTTTCATTTCTTTTACGTGTTACACAATTCAGGACCTGCATTTATCAAACAAATGTTCACTTGATACTTACTCCCCTTGATACCTTTATGATCATAGTCTGCTAATGTCCTCATTGTTGGACTTGGCCCTCTCTACAGGGTCACCCCCAAACAGTTTTGCCTCTACCATCCAAATTTTCTGAATTCATATTTGTTGGGTTTGGGATTCACCACGGCTAACAAGTGCTAAAGTGCAAGTCCATAAAACATGCTAAAATTGGTTTACACCTGATTGGCATATTTAGTTTATTTATAAATACCTAGTAAAGTGGTATGCCCCATAACCCAGTCCTATACGTTAAATACTATTAGTGTGCCTACAACACTTATTGTGTCATCCACTTAAGTAGCCCTACGACAATTCACCAATTGTGAAACCTCCCTGGTGGTCTACATGACAACCTGTTCGTGCAAACTACAGTATATTGGGATGACAAGTTGCAAAATCAAAACCAGAATATGCGAACGTAGAAGCAGGGCCGGACTGGCTACCGGGCATTTTGGTGTGCTGCAAAGCTGGGGGCTAATTTCTCTGCTGTTAGGGTTGATTTCATTGATGGGGACCTGCGTGCCCTTTGAAATAAAAAAAGCAAAACGAACTTTGTTCAGCACATGCAGGTCCCCATCAACGAAATTAGCCCCCAGCTCGGCCGTACACCAAAATGCCCGGTAGCCAGTCCGGCCCTGCTGGCTTGACAAGGAACAGTGATTTGTTTTATACTTTCAACACATATATCAGGACCGAATGACAATATCACCTGGGGACAGTTTACTCAGTGATAACACATCCTTTCAGTCATTTTTTAGAACTAGTATCCATAGTCCGTTTTGTAATACCTGCTTTTAAAATTTAATTTCATCACTTATTTCTGAACATTTGTAATTTTTCCCTATCCAGGAACTGTGGGTGTTTCTGTCTATAAACATATATTAAAATATATATTGGAACAGATTATCCCACAGAGGAATTTCACTTGTTCCAGTATAACAATTTAGAAGTTTCATGAATCGGGAAGTAGTGCCACTATCGGCAGCCATTTTGTTTCAGATAAGCTCTTGTCTTCCTTTCTCAGGATCCTGAGGCATGGGAGAAGAAGTTAGGTGCATTTAATTTCGAGATGCAGCTGTCAGAAGGAAGCCTATTTAAACCACTCTGGCTGCTCGGTTGCCTCAAGATGCAGGCATGGATGGAGGTATTGTGGGTGAACAGGCCAGGCCAGGCAAGGATCTTGGAGTCGTAAGTATGGCACAGCGCCTTGTAAGGTGGAGACTGTAACTCACGAGAGTACCCTGACACTTAATGTTTTCCTCTCTTTTTCCCTTCACAACAGGCACGCGCCTCCTTTGTGTACCTTTGGAGTACTATTAAGTGCCTTAATATGTATGTGCCCACCACATGTGTTTGACTGTGGTGTCCAAAGTGCATGACACTTAGTTTCATCTCATATGAGTCCTAGATGTGCCCAGGTTTGCATTTATTTATTCCCACAGGGACAAACCTCATTTCTTTGACATAGACTCATGGATTAGGGTGAGAAGTATACCAATATGGCTACATGATACTGCTAAGGGCATGTACAAAGAGTTGAGAGCACAGTATTTCAACACATGTGCATAATCCTTGAACAATGCAGTTTATTCCCTCTCTTTTCAGATACCCACTTACGGACTCCAAGTAGGTGGTTTAGGTGTTATTGACGTATGTATGGTAAATTCACCAGTTACATTAGCATTATGGACTAGGTGTGGACTACGGTGGTATAGTTGGTCATGATAGAAGCCACAAGCATTTGAGAACAAAAGTCACAAAAACATGTGATCCTAATAAGAAGTGGGGGTAACTAGAGCCCCAGGACTTCCTAACTTTTCCTGTTTTTAATGCCAGCTGGTGCTCAGATTTAAGCATTATGGCTAGCAAGCAGATATTTATAAAGAGTACTCCTACCGCTATTCACTACCCAATTCCTTTTTTAACAGAGTGCTTCTGTGCATCTCACAGGATGTAGTATGCCCCATTCCGCGACAGAGAGGAAAGGAACTTACGAAGAAGCAGGCTACCAAGTGTTACCCCTTGTGTTTAGGAGTTCTGTGAAGCAAAAGGATTATTTTTTCTTTAGGTCGACAGGAGGGTTCTTAGATTGATCCAATTGATTTGGTCTCTATAGTTTGTGTAAAGTTCTGTGTCAGAGGAGGGTACATCATCTCTTCACTCCCCATAGTTTGATTGTGGAGAATTTAAGACCTAACAGCTTTAAAAACAGGCACATAATCTCTAGCTTGAAAGAAATTACATATATTCAAACCATCTTTAGACAAGTAGTTTATATATCAGCACAATTAAGCCAACGTTTCTATTTGTACACATTTTCATGTGTAGATGTATAAAATGTTTGAAATTGTTTATTAATGGCTGTGTAAAAGTTTTCTTCTTTTACTGGTTTTTCAGATTGTGTTTCTCTATTTTTGAGTATTAATAATTGAATAACACTTCCAATCAAAACACCTAAATTAATAACAGTGGCTCCAAACTATAAAGGCCACCAGAGAACAAATGCAAATAATTACTTTGTGCATAAGCTTAACAACCCAAGAAGGTGAGCCATATCACATTTATGTATACCTAATTAAATCAATCAAAGCTGTCTTGTTTAATTGAATACCTATGCTAGATGGTTGCTTTACATGTAATGCATGTGGTTTGCTAATTAATAAAGTACCAAAGGAAATTACAGGTGCCAGTAAGTGCCGCAATGCCACCTGCCAACTGCAGAATACACTGGGAAGGCTCTGGGATTTAGGTAGGCCCTAAAGGTAGTGTATAGTACTGGAAAAGAGAAAGCATTCACGATACACCCAGCTCAATCCTCATATCCTATCCATAATTAACACACACACACACACACACACACACACACACACACACTCCTCTCCCTTGTATGACCACATTATTGCTGTTGTTTTCAAGAAAATCATGTTATGAATAGTCTAATCCGGAAATCTGTTCATTTAATCAGTATCGCTCTTGATAAACCTGTAACCAATAAGAAGTATTTTACTAAAGCAACCTTATTGAATATTTTACTAAGACTAAATGAATGAGGTTGCTGGGAATTGAGCTAAGTGTAAAGACAAATACCCCTGTGAAATATCTTACCCAATTCTCTATGAACTTGAAAACTGATGGACAAAAACTTTTTCAGACAGAATTAGGCTTATATCTGGAGTTTTCAATGTTTGTTTAAAATGCCATGAACCAACATTTATTCCTCAGACATGGAGATATGCTGGCCACATGCACACATTACTTTAGAAGTACATTAGACAAAAGAGCATTCAGAATGGATGCTCAGGGAACTGGAATGGAAATGAGGTGTAGATATAAAACTATGTCGTATTTCATTCACACTTTGAAGTGCACCCATTAGTACATATTATTATTATTATTATTACAAATTGTGTATAGCGCATAGCTGCCCCAGCAACAGGGCATCCCAACGCTACCCATGTATACGTGATTAGAGACAGGGCCAGGAAAAAGGATAAAGGTTACCCCGGGAAATGCCAGGTCTTTAAGGATTTGTGAAACTCTACGGAACATCTAACTTATACATGAATGGACAAGCCATAAGTGGCGCAGAAAGTGTAAGAAGGTGCATCAACACTTCTATCGGTCTGCATAGGAAGTAGATACAAATAAAGGAAAAATATTTTGGCTTCAATAATTCAAAATTTAAATCAATTTGAAAGCACGGCGAGAGACTTCTGTTTAGTAAGCTTCCTCTGTTTGTTCATCGTCAAACAGTGGATGGTGATGAGACAGAGTTCCACGCCAAACGAGGTCACGGCTGACGGCGGCAGTCATTGTGACAAACAGTGGGAGAGTGACCAAGCACATACTCACACAAGCATGAGGGTACAGGTATGCCTACCAAGGGCCTGATCTCGGAACACTAACAAAATAAGATTATCGGTGCAGGGTGGAGTGACAGACCCAAGCCCTGAAGAATTTGCCGTGAGTCATCCGTGGGCAATGAAACATGTTGGCTTTTATATGAGAAGACACACAGCACTGAATAAAGGTCCATTAGCCAGTGGGGGCTAGACCTGCGGTACATTATACTCGCTTTGATGCACAGGCAGGCTTTGACATCCTAGCAACTTGTGTTCAGTTTTTTTTTCTTCTTTTTGTGCACTATCACAATTTCTGTTTGGTGTGGTGGATGCTGATGATGAGAGCCTAGGTAGCAGGCGAGTACCTTCCTGCTGGCCTCCATGGTGTTACTCCCATGAGGCTCCACTACCCCTTTTCACACATTTTTTTATCTTTTTTCCTTCTTTCCTCTTCACTCACTTGAAGGAGCACTTCATAGGAGGGGAGGGGTGAGAGGAGGTAGGATAATAATGGGGAATACAGCGTGACTTTTTTAAACCAGTTTTTATTCTGTGAAAGTGGTGACCCAGATCTAGTAGGCGTAGACGGCATATTGGCAGCCGCTGCCCCAACAAATATAAATATTTTTATTGTTGGTTAGGATTTTGAGGATTAGACTCACCGTGTGAACAGGTCCTAGTTTGTATAAGACATCGTCAAACAGTGACAATAAGTTAGGGGTCAGAATTATGAACAATGTATTAGGCAAAGTGGTTACAGTTCACTCACCAACTTGTACCAAATGCACTGGTATTTTGGGGACTGGTTCACAAAATACCAAATGGTAGTGTGTTGCAATTTCACCTACCTCATTAATATTAATGAGGTAAGTTGCAGATTGTGACCCACTACGATTCTTTGCACTCATAGGGATAGTGGCCTGCTACGGTCAGCAGACCACAATGTATGTGATTGCTTTAAATAAAAAGGTAATTTTTTAAAAAATGCAGCTCATTTAGTAAAGCAAAATAGGATTTCCTTGGGGCATAGGTGTGCGCAACATGTGGTAACATGGAGACTTCAGGGGTGCAACAGAGTGTCCTTTTGGCACCCTTGCACCCTTGAAATTGCATGCACAATTTGTGGGTACTCGCAAATTGTGCATGCAATTCCCATTCAATCCTATGGGCCTCTATGTGTTTTCTGTCTGCATTTATTTTTATAAGTGGATAAATACAGAAAATTGTTCTTCTTTTAAGTGACTCTCTATGCTGTCTTTCATGAATAATAAGACAGCAGCTGAGCAGATGGACAGCATGCGAAATTGAAAAACAGGATGAAATTTCTTTAAATAAGGTCACATGTCAACATACATTTATGGTATAATGCTAGTATTTACCAGTGAATATATTTTTATGTAAAATTTGACAGCTTACATAGCGAAAACACTAAAGACATCAAAGTATGAGTGCGCGTCTATCAGTTAAATAAATATGGAAATGTACAGTTTTTATCTTCATTTATATGCAAAGCACAAAATAAATATAAATAAATACAGATACAATGGCCCAAAAATAAATATGGATAAATACAGACAGAAATGTTAAAAAAAAAATACCATAACACTGGGAGCCCTATTTATAATGAAGACTAATGGATAAATAACTGCCCTTTAACCCAATGGTCTTGGTTTACATTCCAACTTTGGCCATTGCACATTTATGTCTATCTGTGATGTTTCATGTTTTCTTTCATCTTACGGTGCTTCCAAAATTATCCCTATATTCCACTGTCGTACCCTTGTATGCTTCGAATGTTTCATGTGACTTTGAGTTCCATGGTTTTGATCCAGCTTCTGCCATTTGAAAACAGTGCATGAAGTTCCACAGGCTACCTCTGATAGATTGCATACATTTCAACTCACCATTAAAATGATGTTCACCCTCCTAGTGTAAGAGAATCTTGAGAGTTCATAATATTGTGCATCAATAACAATGTGTAACATTCAATTTCATCCTTGACTTTACACCTACAGACTGACATGTATAATTGCTTTTCAAACAAATTTCCTATAATGTGTAGAAGTGCATTTACTAAAGTGTTTTAGTTATGCCACAATTCTGTGCAGGTGTCAGCTTGAACAGGATGGAAGCCATTTTTGTCAATCACTTGTGCTTCCTCCCTTCCACACATACTCTCCTTACAGGCTCCACACAATACCGTCAATCTGAGGTCATATTCATGTATTTTCATTGCTATATTGTGTTGCTTATGATGACCTTTCCATGATGCAGATGTAAAATTGTTTCTTGTAACTACATTTTCCCGTTTCTCCATTCAATCAATCAGGATTTATAAAGTACAGCTAATCACCTGATAGGGTATCTATTGGACCTATTCGCTCGGAATTTTTTTTACTGTTAATGTTTCATAATTAGTTCAAACATCTCTGGATGACATTTACATAGAGTGTTGCATAAGTATACATAAAATGTGTTGGGGCTTGGGTGCTATGACAATCTGACTTTTCTTTTCTACATGCTCTGATTTTCTGAAGAAATGATCAATTTGTTCACACCTTGATGAAACTGCCGAATTGTTGATTTAATATGCAAGAATTATGTATAAAATGCCCTTAGTTCTGAGATTGAGCCATATTTTTAGAATACTTTTCTATTCTTTTATGGATTCTGCCCAGTTTCTGACTGATTTTGCTGATCATTTGGCCTTTGCATTGACTGTGTAGCAATATTTTTGAATTTTTGCAATAAAACACTATCATTTTACATTGATCTAGAACTGTGTGGACCACATTATTTAATGAATTGTTACTCTTCTCATTTGATGTTTAGGGAGGTGCCTTAACACAGGAACACATTGTCTCATGAAATTGAGGTAACGCCACATCCAATGCAGTAATGTGGGAGGGTTGAGTCAGATAATGTTTAGGGGTGTCTAATATTTGGGGTACAATTTGCTCCCACATTTTTTGGTAGCAGAGGAAGGTTGTACATTAAAGGATACCTCTTTTTCTTCTGTAGTTCCCTGATCAATACTTCACCCAGGATGTAAACATAGTGGCTTTTTTATTTGTGTAGCTTCCCAGTCCTGTGATTTTTGTCAAGAAACCTCCCTGAAGTACTGTTGCTGAGAAGTATGAAGGGTAAGTATGGACTGGGTGGAATGATTTTGATGACTAAGAGTGACTTTGCAGTGCTTATGCTAAGCTGCAGAGCTCCATGTTGTGAAATGGATTGTTATGCTATGTGCAATGTGTTTGGCTACGCAATGCTGATTTTGAGGTCAAGTACTGGTTTGATTACTGTTGTGCAGATGTATTATTCTTATTTGTTTCTAAGGTTTTGTTTGAATATTAATTGGTTCGGTTATCGGATTCATCAAAAACTGAGATCTAAAGATATTGTGGTTTACTTGTCTACATAAAGTAGTGCATTTTGCAAGGCACTGCATGCACACAGATAGGGGTTTCTGAATTAATGAGTTTTCTTTTCCAGGGGATTGCGTATCTAATTTCGGTTTGGTTGTCTCTTACTCCTTGGTGTACTGAAGTAATAGCATTAGCCAGGGTAGATTGCCACTGCACAGGGATCTGCCTAGTGAAAATATAGTTAATTAGCAGCATTTTTCCTGTGGGTGCTCGTTTCTAGTGTTTTTGAATGGCATGAATATACCACTTCGGATAGAAACTTACTGCTCAATTTAGAGAGTAGCTTTAACATTAGAAAGATCGATTTTCTGAGACAAACCATGAACACCAGAAAGCTGTTACCTAGACCCACATAGTTTGTGGTGCTAAATAAATGGGATTGAATGGCTACCGAGAAAGAGAGAATTATGGAGGGAGGGAGAGTTTTCCCACAATAGCCAAAGAGACTAAAAGAAATCTGATGAGGGAGAACATCATAATCATAATTCAGAGGAGGAGTATCCTTTTCTAAACAATCTTATAAACTTTACATCTCCTCCATAGACTGACAGGACACAAAAGCAGAGAATTAGTCTTGTTGTATTACCAGATAGCGGTGCAGCAGGAGATGATACAGTGGTTCAAACACAGGTGCCAGCGACATCTGTGGTTGTAAGTACAATTGTGAATGCCCCCCCCCCCCGAGTCTACAATGACAGTATTGCCAAATACTAGCAGAGATAGTTTAAATTGACCCGCCTGCTAATACAGTTGTTGTACATGAATTTGGAGGAATGTTACATGGGGCAATTGATTTAAACACATTGTTGACCTGCAATATTGATGAGATGAGGCATTTAATTGAAGAAGCTGCCAGATGTGTAAATGAAGCACATGATCATTTGGAGGAAATTTCTGATGAATGCTAGGTTTATATAAGTAAAATGAAGAATGCAAGAACGAATTCCAAAATGGATTTGACACATGATAAAATAAAGAAAATTGGTTTAATGAATCTGAGATCTCACATTAAGTATTTAATTGAGAAAACAGGAGAGTGGGGGTGACTTATAAATAAAGGAAGATGGAAGAATAGGACAGTAAGGAAAAAGAAAGCTATGGAACCATGTATGAACGCAGAGAGAGACGTTTGTGATTCAGAAACAGGAGCAATTATGAGTTTCAATTTAGAGAGGTACATGGAGTAAATTTAGTGTATGTGCCTTAGATGAGATCTTATCTTTATGCCTTTAGTAAAAAAAATCCCAAAATTGTGAGAGAAGCCTGAAAGATGATACAAGGAAATTCATAGGTTGACTATAATTTTCCGAATGCTGTAGACTCATTTGAATTCATTATTTCAAATTGTAGTTCCTAGTCACTTGTGGTATGAATGTAAGGTTGCTGTTGCTTTGCCAACTGAAGAACCACCCAGGGTTAAACCTAATAATGCCAATTCTGAGGAGATGATTAGAAACTATGGATAGGTGATTGTGCCTTTGGAAAAGAAGGTGGTTGGAAAGGATATCAATTGGGCAAAGATAAGGAGGACTTCACAAGAGCAGAAAGAGTCACTGCATCCTTATTATAAGAGGCTTATTCAGAATTCAAGAAGTATAGCGGGTGGATGAACTCCAAAAAGATGGCGTTATTGGTTTTATCTTTGCTGTTCTCATGTGTCTGCATCCTGAGATTAGTAACCACATACAGCAAAGTGAAATGTGCTGGCAGACAAAGAGCATAGATGAGAGTTTAAAAATTGATAAATACAGTAGTGATTGGTTTGATGAAAAGCAGAAGAAAATCAAGAAAAAGCTGACTGTTCCTTGATGAATCAATTTGAGAGAGTCTGAAATCAATTGATGGGTTCAGATTTTGGGTTATGTGCTCATTGGAAATGCAGAAATATATGAAATGTCTCAAATGCAAGGTGTGAGAGTGGGAAATAGGTCAATGCAAATGCAAGGTCATGGAAAAGGGATGGTGAACAATTCTGGAATTAATGCAAATTTGGAAATGTTGAAGAGCACCTTGTGTCATTTCTGTGGTAAAATTGTGCACTGAAAACAGGAATGTAGACAAAATCAAAATACAATTCAGAATTAATTCCCCCCCCCCGATGCAGAATGACTCACTTCCAGTTGTCCCAACCAAACAGACTTTTGCACAAGAGTTACAAAAAAATATTGAAAACAAAATGTCATACAGTCGAGGGTACCAACAGAATTATTTGATTCTAAATAATGATTCTTTCAATTTTCTTCAAGGGATAATTCTCAATGATGGTGTCCTAAAAGCAGAGCAAAATGGCCCATAAGTGGATGGTGAAATCAAAGGCCACTCTATTTCAATTTTAATTGATATGAGAGCTACCCATTCTCCAGTTGGTTCAGTTGAAGTCCCAAACTTACCCCTCTCTGGAAGAGAAGTCCAAGTTGCAGGGATAAGTAGTAAACAATTTGTCAACCAGGTTACAGCAGATGTCACAGTTAAAATATGACACATGGTAAATAGACATCAGTTAATTTTTGTGTATTATCAAATCCTCTACCTTTCCTAGGCAGAGATTTCATTTGCAAAATAAATTGTGTGATTTGCTGCACACTGGATGGTGCTGAAATTGAAACCCAAGATGTGGACTCAGTGTTTAAATTTATATCACAGTATTTAAGATTTCAATTGCTCCCAGCCTTGACTAACATTACCTTCCTCTAGACTTATAACATGCTATCACAGAAGAGGTGTAGGATTTCTCTGGTAAAGAGATAGGATTAATAAAAAGTGCCTAACCTGTGAAGATTAGTGTTAAACCTAATGTGGTTATCCTTAAAATTAAACAGTGAAGATATCAAAAGAGGCAGAAGAAGGAATGAAAGCTATCACTGAGAAATGGTGCTGAAATTGAAACCCAAGATGTGGACTCAGTGTTTAAATTTATATCACAGTATTTAAGATTTCAATTGCTCCTAGCCTTGACTAACATTACCTTCCTCTAGACTTATAACATGCTATCACAGAAGAGGTGTAGGATTTCTCTGGTAAAGAGATAGGATTAATAAAAAGTGCCTAACCTGTGAAGATTAGTGTTGAACCTAATGTGGTTATCCTTAAAATTAAACAGTGAAGATATCAAAAGAGGCAGAAGAAGGAATGAAAGCTATCACTGAGAAAATGATTGAGCAGGCATTTATTCGGGAAGTGGTTGGTAGCCTTGTAACTAACCCTTGATAGGGATAAAGAAACTCAATGTGAAATGGAGAATTGTGAAGGATATCGGAAAAACTAATAAAATTGTCATTTCTTGTTGTCCATTTGTACCGAATTCAGCAGTAGGTTTGTCACAAATTCCATCAGATGTAGCATGGTATACAGTTATTAGAGAGTCAGATCCTCTTTACATTTTAATTCCAAAATAAAGTTCTCATTTTGTGTAGAATTCCACAAGGGTATACTGAAATGTGTTCAATTTGAATCAAATTCGAAAGAAAGATTTAAAGAACTTGAAGTTGCTGAGGAACTGAGAATTTAAATCGTGGCAGATGGGTTACTCCATCACAGTGGTGATGGATATCCAATCTGCTGAAATATAAATCCTTTTATATCCTATGGGATTTATATTTCAACAGACAAGATATCATCACCATTGTAGCAGACTAATCAATCTACAAAAACCAGGCTCTTGATATAAGTGTAGTATATTGGTGACCTACTGGTTGCATCCAAGACAAAACATAATTGCTGTTGAACCATTTAGCTCACAGTGGTCAAGGTCTCACCAACAAAAATGCAGTATGCCTGACTACAATTTTACTCTCTTTCTTTTCTGTCATGAAAATGGTGGGTGTATATTAGCAATTCTAACTTTAAAACATGGTGGAGCCGTGAGACCAATAGCTAATCTGTCAGCTGTATTGGATCCAGTAGCTGTACATCTTCCTGGTTGTTTGACATTGATTGCAGCTGTTTGCATGGCAATTTAACAGGGTAGAGGAATAGTTATGGGCCATGCTTTAATTGTATATGTCTAGCACTCAATTGAGATCATTGGCATGTACAAGAACTCAACACATAACAAACAATTGATTGACCAGATATTAGCAAGTCAATCATTCAGTCAGTCAAAAGATCTTTATTTGACCATCAACTGGTCATAAAAGCCACAGAATAAATATAAAGTTCATATTCAAGTTATAATGAGTATAATCATTAAAAACCTAAAAATCACAACACACGGATATCACAATTAAACAGACTGGTTGACATCAGAAAAGATTTGCTGAGTTTTATAACAGCAAAGAGTTACATCGCAAATTTCTGGGGAGGCAAAAGGTTGTAAAAACCTTAAACCTTCTTTATATGAGGTAAAGTGACTGTGCAAAAGTAATGGAATTAAAAATGTAGATCTTCTCGGCCCAAACAATGTGCAAACCAGCAGGAAGTCAACAGTAGACTTAGTGGAGACATCATTGTGAGAAGTTGGCCTGGTATATGATGCTCACTAGTTCTAGTGATAACCTTGTACCATGCCAAGCAACCCTTATGGTGGAGGTTGTAAAGTCAACCTTATAGACAAGCTATCCTAGGGGTAGCATGGACTAAGCAGTCTTAGGCTAAACTCTGTAAAGGCATGTGAAGCAAGCTGTTTTACCATACACAATCCCCTTGAATACCAAATGAAAGGACACCACACAGATATATATTGAAAATATATATAGATTTATTTCTACAAAGATACCCTATACTCTTTATGAGCACAGAAGCATATGCGTTAAAACAAAACACAGTTTAAATATACAAAAGTAGCACGAATATGGATGAGCCCTAGGGGCCACCTAAACCATATACCAAAATAGTAGTATAAGAACCACTATGGGGAAAGTGAAGAGGCCTAGGGCCTGGGGAATCGCTGGAGCTGTTCGAGACTAGCAGTGATGAAGTCGGGAAAGGCCCGCGGGACTCGGGTGCAGTGCGGGAAGCGCACGCATGCACCAATGCAATGTCAATGGCGCGTAAAAGTTACGAAGTTAGTGTTTTAAGAACCTTCCGATGGACCTAAAAGGATAAAACTTTAGACACAGGCACTAGAGGTGTACACCAGTGTGGAAACACCGGCGTTGCTGAGTTACCTCACCCACAGGAAGCGGGTGCACAGGTGCGAAGTTGTGTCGGGTTTCGTCACGCAGGTCGATGGTGCTTGGAGCTGAAGATGCTGCAGGCGGGTCGTCGTGAAGAGTTCCGGTGGATCCAAGGGTGGATCTGAAGAGGTGAAGACCTGAAAGCAGAGGGGACAATGTTCAAAGTCACTAGCCAGTGACTACCGTGGAACCTGGAAGGAACCAGGCAATGTCAGGTGCAAACAGGTGATGAGGCGAAGATTGTCTCTGCAGCCACATGGACAAGAAGAGGTCAAGGATGTCCAGGAGTCGATCACGAGCTGTCCCACAAAGGCTCTCGCTGATGGCGGTGTCGGCAACTTGATTGGAGCAAATAGGCCTTGGCTAAAGCAAGCCACGCAGGAAGTGATTCAAGCTTCTCACTCGGACCAGCAAGGTCAGAGCGGGTGCTCCTTTTCAGGGGAGCAAGGGCCAGTCTGGAGCAACCAGACCAGCAGTTTACTTTGTAGATTTCGTCGGCAAGATGGCCGCTAGCCACGTGGCAAGTGGCCGGGACGGCGTGTCAAGTGGCAAAGTGCAAAAGGGCCCCACGCAGATCGTGGAGATGCTGGGGGGCTGATCTTCAGTGCAAATAATGCTCAAGGTTTGGGCTTCTCAAACTTTAAAGCACAGCATCGAGGATGCCTCGGGTGCTGCGCAGTCAGCTTCTCGGGGGTGTTTCAAGAGGTCTGGTCCCACGTCTCTCGGTGCCTCCACGGGT
The DNA here is from genome assembly GCF_964261635.1 of Lissotriton helveticus. Classification (NCBI taxonomy): domain Eukaryota; kingdom Metazoa; phylum Chordata; class Amphibia; order Caudata; family Salamandridae; genus Lissotriton; species Lissotriton helveticus. The sequence continues at coordinate 560,135,854 of NC_136063.1, forward strand.
CCCTTCTTTGCAGGGACTGTGGATCGGGCTGTGAGATGTCTGGGAGTTTGGGTCTTGTCAGGCTCTGGGCTCGGGCTCTGGCGGGAGGCGGCGGCAAAGCAGATGTCGAGTTGCTGGTTGGTGCCTGTATTCACAGGGTGGTCACTCATTGGCCACAAGGGAGATTCTCTTCAGTCTTCTGTGCAGCAGAATGTCGAAGTCCAAGTTTCTTCTGTATTTCAAGTCGAGTTCAGGATGATTTGAAGTCTCAGGACACAGATCCTACTCTTATTCCAAATCTGGGGGCCGGATCACCTGCTAGGTCCCTCCACTGGGTGGGGCCAGGAAGGGGGGTGGTTAGACCCCTTTCCTTTGTCCAGCTTCGCACCAGGACTGGGGCTGGGAAGCCCCAGCACCGGTTTGAACTGGCATATGCACAGGGACACCTTGTGTGCCCCAGGCATGTCTGATTCTATTCAGCCCTGTCCTACCCAATACACAAAATCCTGTCTGGGGTGGTGCTAGCACCTCCCAAGGCAGGAAACCCTTTGCCCAAGCTGCCCTCGCTGGAATGACTCCCAGCAGCAGGAGGTCAGACTTGTGTCTGTGGTGGGAGCATCCATTTTGTGATGCTGAGGCTCTGTTTAACTTTAACCGGGGTTCAGGCTAGGTACATGTCGTGTCCCTCTAGAAGGGTGGAATGCTACCCCCGTCGCCAGAACTGGCGAGGGGGTAGTATTCCAATTCGTATGATACCTTACTCGACATGTTTTGATAAAGCCAAACCAAAGATAGCATTTAACCGCGAGGATTATAATGCACTTAAGAGTATATGGTATGGCAGTATCATGAAACAGCTAAAGGACATGGTTCCGAAAGCTGCAGACAGGCTCAGCTCATGCCAGAGCACCATCTCACATATTTCCAAGCACTCTGCCTCCAGGATTGATGAGGCCTTCCATAGCAGTGGCTGATAGGAACATATGTGTCCATTTTAGGTTAGGTATAGGCATACTACACCTAAGTAAGGGGTGGTTACACCGACTTACCCCAGCTGAGTGATCAGCCAGTTGTGTCAAATATGGAGGCCAGTCCAGGGGTGGCACAATACGTGCTGCAGCCCCTGGTAGGCCTTGGAAGCACCTATGCCCTGGGTACCTGGGTACTCTGTTACAAGGGCCAATAAGGTGAACCAGTTCCAATTTCGTTATGCACCTAAAGTGCATTGGCATTAATTTAGAGAGAGAACAGCAGGCTCTGGGTCTGATTAGCATGCCCACAGCCACATTAAGTCATAAACCAGTGAAGCAAAAAGCAAAAATTTGGGGTGACCATAGGATAGCAGACCCTACTCTCCTACACAACCCCCCCCCCAAACGAAGGGACATTAGACTAACCTTGACCAGTTGTGTCTTCATGTTCTAAGTGGAAGTACCTGGAGAGACCATCTGCATTACCATGGTCAGTCCCTGGGCGGTGCTCCACTGTAAAGTCCATCCCCTGTAGGGAAATGGACCACCTGAGCAGTTTGGGATTTTCACCCTTCATCTGATTAAGCCATAAGAGGGGCTTATGGTCGGTCTGAATCTTGAAGTGAGTGCCAAACAAGTATGGTCTCAACTTCTTCAGGGCCCACACCACAGCAAAGGCCTCCCTCTCAATGGCTGACCAACGTTTCTCTCTGGGGGTCAGCCTTCTCCTAATGAAAGCAATGGGCTGGTCTTGACCATCTACATTAAGTTGTGAAAGCACAGCTCCCACTCCCAACTCAGAAGCATCTGTTTGGACAATAAACTCTCTTGAGTAGTCAGGACTCTTCAGGATAGGTGCAGAGCACATGGCCTTCTTCAGGTCATCAAATGCCTTTTGACAGTATACTGTCCACTGAACCTTTTTGGGCATCTTCTTGGATGTCAGATCATTAAGAGGAGTCACAATGGACCCATAGTTCTTAACAAACTTCCTGTAGTACCCAGTCAGGCCCAAGAAAGCTCTGACCTGAGTCTGGGTAGTTGGAGGGGACCAGTCCTTTATGGTCTTGATCTTACTCTCCAGTGGTTGAACTTGGCCTCCACCTACAAGGTGGCCCAAGTACACAACCTTACTCTGCCCTATCTGCCACTTGGTTGCCTTGATAGTGAGGCCTGCCTTTTGCAGAGCCTCTAGCACTTCCTTCAGGTGGACCAGGTGATCCTCCCAGGTGGAGCTAAAGACAGCAATATCATCCAGATATGCTGCACAAAAGTCATCCAACCCAGTAAGGACTTGATTCACCAACCTTTGGAAGGTGGCAGGTGCATTTTTCAAACCAAAGAACATCACCACAAATTGATAATGCGCACTGGGGGTAGAAATGCTGTCTTGGCCTTAGACACCTCAGCTAACCTGATTTGCCAGTAGCCAGCTGTCAAGTCAAATGTGCTCAAATACTTGGCAGAAGCCAATTTGTCTATGAGCTCATCTGCCCTTGGAATAGGGTGTGCATCTGTCCTGGTGACAGCATTGAGTCCTCTGTAATCCACACAAAACCTCATCTCTCTCTTTCCATCTTTGGTGTGAGGTTTGGGGACCAGAACCACTGGGCTAGCCCAGGGGCTCTCTGAAGGCTCAATGACACCTAATTCCAGCATCTTTTGCACCTCAGCCTTGATACAATCTCTGACATGGTCAGGTTGCCTGTAAATTTTGTTCTTTACAGGAAGACTGTCACCAGTGTCCACCACATGGGTACACCAGTTAGTCTGACTGGGTGTCAGGGAGAACATATGTCGAAATGACTGCAAAACCTGTCTACAGTCATGTTGCTGATGTTCAGTGAGGATGCCATCTAAGGCCACACCATCAACTGAGCCATCCTCAGGGTTCTGAGTCAGCAGGTCTGGGAGAGGGTCACTCTCTTCCTCCTGCCCCTCATCTGTAGCCATGAGCAAGCCCATGTCTGCCCTGTCAACATATGCTTTCAGCCTGTTAACATGGAGCACCCTGTGGGGGCTCCTGGGAGTTCCTAGGTCCACCAAGTAGGTAACCTCTCCCTTCTTTTCAATGATAGTATGGGGTCCAGACCATTTGTCTTGGAGTGCTGCTGGGGCCACTGGCTCCAACACCCATACTTTCTGTCCAGGCTGGTACTCAGTCAAGACAGCCTTTTGATCATGCCAGGCTTTCTGTAACTCCTGGGTAGCCTCAAGGTTTTTGGATGCCTTCTCCATATACTCAGCCATCCTGGAGCGGAGACCAAGTACATAGTCCACTGTATCTTTCTTGGGCTTTTTGAGAGGTAACTCCCATCCTTCCCTCACCAGACATAGGGGTCCTCTTACAGGGTGCCCAAACAACAATTCAAAGGGGCTGAAGCCAACCCCCTTTTGTGGGACCTCTCTGTAAGCAAACAGAAGGCAGGGCAGAAGGATATCCCATCTTCGCCTGAGCTTTTCAGGTAATCCTTTGATCATGCCCTTCAGGGTCTTGTTGAACCTTTCAACAAGCCATTGCATTGTGGATGATAGGGAGTGGTGAACTTGTAGTTGACACCACATTCCTTCCACATAGCTGTTAAGTATCCTGACATGAAGTTTGCACCTCTATCAGATACTACCGCCTTGGGAAACCCCACTCTGGAGAAAACTCCAAGTAAGGCCCTGGCCACAACAGGAGCTGTTGTGGTCCTAAGTGGAATTGCCTCTGGGTACCTGATGGCATGGTCCACCACCACCAGTATGAATCTGTGCCCAGATGCTGTAGGGGGATCCATTGGACCAACAATGTCAATCCCCACTCTTTCAAAGGGCAGCCCCACCACAGGTAGTGGTATTAGGGGGGGCCTTTGAGTTACCACCTGCTTTGCCACTTGCTTGGCAGGTTACACAGGAGCGACAAAACTCCTTTGTATCTTCTGACATGTTATGCCAGTGAAAGTGACAGACAAGCCTGTCCCAAGTTTTGTTCTGGCCTAGGTGTCCTGCTAAGGGAATATCGTGTGCCAAGGTAAGAAGGAAGCCCCTAAATTGCAGAGGTATGACCAACCTCCTGGTTGTACCAGGCTTGGGGTCTCGACCCTCTGAATAAAGGAGCCCATCATTCCAATAAACCTTATGGGTACCTTGAGCATTCCCAGCAGCCTCAGCAGCAGCCTGCTGTCTGAGGGGTTCAAGAGAAGGACAGGATAACTGAGCCTTCCCCAAGTCTGCCCTAGAAGGTCCCCCTGCCCCCAGAAACTGAACCTGATCAGGTTCAAGCTCTATAGGGACAGTTCCTTCAGGGGTCTCCAGATCATCTTCCTGTGAAGGCTGATCCTCACTTGTAGGCATTTGGGAAGGCACAGCCTTTACCCTCCTGTTCCTTGTCTTGGGAGGTACTTGGTCCATTGTTCCAGGATCCAAGACCTGAGGTTCAGAGAGGCACTTTTTGGCCTGTGACCTGGTCACAGCAAGGACATGTGATGATATCCCTAACATCTCTGCATGAGTCCTGTACTCAACTTCTGACCATAGAGAGCTCTCCAGGTCATTGCCCAACAAACATTCTACTGGGAGATCAGCACTAACCACAACTCTTTTTAGGCCAGTTACCCCTCCCCAGGAAAAGTTAACAATTGCCACACTATGTGTAGTAGTGACATTGCTGGCATTGGTCACCAGGTAATTTTCACCTGGTATGTACTGTCCAGGGTCCAAAAAGCTAGGCGTCACCATAGTGACACTGGCACATGTGTTCCTGTATGCTTGAGCCACTTTTTCATTAATTACAGGTGTCTGTTTATACTTGCCCAGATTACTGGGACTGATAGTAGGGATAAAATCAATTTCCCCATCACAAACCAGAACAGCCTGTGTAGGGGTTCTGACTAGGCCAGAATCTCCCTCAGTTCCCAAGGTGATACCCACTACCCCCTTAGTCTGTGGACCAACACTGCCAACTGTACTAGTGGGTGCAGGTGCCTTAGGGAATGCAGTGTTGGGGGCTCCACCATTTTTACAATCACTTGTCCAGTGAGTGGTGTTTTTGCAAAAGGTACACCAGGGTTTTCTTTGACCTTCTTTCTTCTTCTTCTTGGAAGTTTTGGACCCACCCTCAGTATTAGTTTGGGGCCCTGTTGAAGACTTCTGGTCTTTAGCTTTCTGCTCCCCACCCTTCTGGTCTGTTTTCTTCTGGTCACCACCCTGGTTCTGGTTCTGGTTCTTTTGCTTAACTCTGGTTCTAACCCATTTGTCTGCCCTCTTTCCCAATTCTTGGGGAGAGGTTAGATCTGAGTCAACCAAATGTTGATGCAACTGCTGGTTCTGACAGTTATTTAAAATCTGTTCTCTCATAAGCAAATTGTACAATCCTTCATAGTCTGTAACCTTACTTCCCAGCAACCAGCCCTCCAGAGCCTTAGTGGCACATTCAACAAATTCAGACCAGTCCTGAGTCTGTGTCTTCTGGGTATCTCTGAACATTAACCTGTACTGTTCAGTGGTTAAGCCTAACCCATCAATCAGAGCACTCTTCAGGACCAGGTAGTTTCTAGAATCCCCATCACTAACTGTGAGGAGTCTGTCTCGGCCTCTACCTTCAAAGGAGAGCCACAAGGTTGCTGCCCACTGATCCTGAGGGACCTGCTGTACTTTGCAGGCTCTCTCAAGTGCAGTCATCCATTTGTGGATATCATCCCCAACTTTGTAGGGGGGCACAATCTTACTCAGGTTTCTATTGTCATAGGACCTGTCTTTATCCTTAGGGATAGTGCTGCCACCAGTGGATCCTAATCCACTCTCTCTAGGCTGCCTTGCTCTAGCAAGTTTCTCTTTGGCCAGGGCAACTTCTAATTCTTGCTTCTGGATCCTAAGTTCAGCCTCTCTCATTTTGGCCTCATTTTCCCTTCTCTGAGGGCTAGTCAACTCCCTTCTGGAGTTACCATGAGAACCTCTAGAAACATGGGAGGTATTGGATTCACCTGAGTGATTCCTCCTCCTCCTATGCTCCTGGTTAAGTCCACTTGGGGGTCTGAATGGGTTGGACCCACCTTCAGTCCCAAATAAGCTTAAGTTAGCCTGGTTAAGCCTGCTGACTAACACCTGGCTATTTCTCTCATCATCAGACCCACTTTCTTCCTCCTCCTCCTCTTCTTCCTCATCCTCAGGCTGAGTATCTCCAGTGTGCTGGTCTTCCTCATCTATCTGGATGACAGGGGCAGGGGCATCAGTGTTTTCTTCTTCAGAAGGAGAGCCTCCATTTCCAGTCCCTGAGGGGCCTGGTTTGGAGGTCTTTAGAGCTTCAGACTGGTCTAAAAGCTCTCTGAGGTGATCTGCTGTAGGGGTAGGACCCGTTTTGATTCCTCTCATGGAACACAGCTGCCTCAGTTCCTTAAAAGGAAAGATAGCAAATTTGGATGGTGCCCTTGGAGGGTCACTCTCAACAGAGATAGGTCCAGTGGATCCCTCTGCTCCAGACATTGCTCTAGTGTGGTGGATGTGTTGCAATCTACCTACACTTGTGTTTTCCTACAAAACCTATCTAGTAGTTGTAGTCAGGGTGTGCTACTCCCTATCCTCTACAACAACTAAGTTCAGTAGAACTTAAGTATATTAGTCTTGTTTTAGTGTACCTGTCAGGTACCTGTATGATCTTTCAAATGATACTCTCCAAAGATTGTAATGGTAAAACAACAACAAGCTCAAATCCCAATCCGCTGCTCACCAATGTGAGAAGTTGGCCTGGTATATGATGCTCACTAGTTCTAGTGATCACCTTGTACAATGCCAAGCAACCCTTATGGTGTAGGTTGTAAAGTCAACCTTATAGACAAGCTATCCTAGGGGGAGCATGGACTAAGCAGTCTTAGGCTAAACTCTGTAAAGGCATGTGAAGCAAGCTGTTTTACCATACACAATCCCCTTGAATACCAAATGAAAGGACACCACACAGATATATATTGAAAATATATATAGATTTATTTCTACAAAGATACCCTATACTCTTTATGAGCACAGAAGCATATGCGTTAAAACAAAACACAGTTTAAATATACACATGTTGCACGAATATGGATGAGCCCTAGGGGCCACCTAAACCATATACTAAAATAGTGGTATAAGAACCACTATGGGGAAAGTGAAGAGGCCTAGGGCCTGGGGAATTGCTGGAGCTGTTCGAGACTAGCAGTGATGAAGTCGGGAAAGGCCCGCGGGACTCGGGTGCAGTGCGGGAAGCGCACGCATGCACCAATGCAATGTCAATGGTGCGTAAAAGTTACGAAGTTAGTGTTTTAAGAACCTTCCGATGGACCTACAAGGATAAAACTTTAGACACAGGCACTAGAGGTGTACACCAGTGTGGGAACACCAGCGTTGCTGAGTTACCTCACCCACAGGAAGCGGGTGCACAGGTGCGAAATTGTGTCGGGTTTCGTCACGCAGGTCGATGGTGCTTGGAGCTGAAGATGCTGCAGGCGGGTCGTCGTGAAGAGTTCCGGTGGATCCAAGGGTGGATATGAAGAGGTGAAGACCTGAAAGCAGAGGGGACAATGTTCAAAGTCACTAGCCAGTGACTACCGTGGAACCAGGAAGGAACCAGGCAATGTCGGGTGCAAACAGGTGATGAGGCGAAGTTTGTCTCTGCAGCCACATTGACACGAAGAGGTCAAGGACGTCCAGAAGTCGATCACGAGCTGTCCCACAAAGGTTCTCGCTGATGGCGGTGCGGTAACTTGATTGGAGCAAACAGGCCTTGGATAAAGCAAGCCATGCAGGAAATGATTCAAGCTTCTCACTCGGACCAGCAAGGTCAGAGCGGGTGCTCCTTTTCAGGGGAGCAAGGGCCAGTCTAAAGCAACCAGACCAGTGGTGTAGTTTGTAGATTTCGTCGCCAAGATGGCCGCTAGCCACGTGGCAAGTGGCCGGGATGGCGCGTCGAGTGGCAAAGTGCAAAAGGGCCCCACGCAGATCATGGATATGCTGGGGGGCTGATCTTCAGTGCAAATGCTGCTCGAGGTTGAGGCTTCTCCAACCCCAAAGCACAGCATCGAGGGTGCCTTGGGTGCTGTGCAGTCAGCTTCTCAGGGGTCTTTCAAGAGATCCGGTCCCACGTCTCTTGGTGCCTCCACGAGTCCCGTCTTTGCAGGGACTGTGGATCGCGCTGTGAGATGTCTGGGAGTCTGGGTCTTGTCAGGCTCTGGGCTCCGGCTCTGGCGGGAGGTGGCGGCAAAGCAGACGTCGAGTTGCTGGTTGGTGCCTGTATTCACAGGGTGGTCACTCCTTGGCCACAAGGGAGATTCTCTTCAGTCTTCTGTGCAGCAGAATGTCGAAGTCCAAGTTTCTTCTGTATTTCAAGTTGAGTTCAGGATGATCTGAAGTCTCAGGACACAGCTCCTACTCTTATTCCAAATCTGGGGGCCGGATCACCTGCTAGGTCCCTCCTCTGGGTGGGACCAGGAAGGGGGGTGGTTACACCCCCTTTGCTTTGTCCAGCTTCGTGCCAGGACTGGGGCTGGAAAGCCCCAGCACCGGTTTGAACTGGCATATGCACAGGGACACCTTGTGTGCCCCAGGCATGTCTGATTCTATTCAGCCCTGTCCTACCCAATACACAAAATCTTGTCTGGGGTGGTGCTAGCACCTCCCAAGGCAGGAAACCCTTTGCCCAAGCTGTCCTCGCTGGAAGGACTCCCAGCAGCAGGTCAGACTTGTGTCTGTGGTGGCAGCATCCATTTTGTGATGCTGAGGCTCTGTTTAACTTTAACCGGGGTTCAGGCTAGGTACATGTCGTGTCCCTCTAGAAGGGTGGAATGCTACCCCCGTCACCAGAACTGGCGAGGGGGTAGTATTCCAATTCGTATGACACCTTACTCGACATGTTTTGATAAAGCCAAACCAAAGATAGCATTTAACCGCGAGGATTATAATGCACTTAAGAGTATATGGTATGGCAGTATCATGAAACAGCTAAAGGACATGGTCCGAAAGCTGCAGACAGGCTCAGCTCATGCCAGAGCACCATCCTACATATTTCCAAGCACTCTGCCTCCAGGATTGATGAGGCCTTCCATAGGAGTGGCTGATAGGAACATATGTGTCCATTTTAGGTTAGGTATAGGCATACTACACCTAAGTAAGGGTTGGTTACACCGATTTACCCCAGCTGAGTGATCAGCCAGTTGTGTCAAATATGGAGGCCAGTCCAGGGGTGGCACAATACGTGCTGCAGCCCCTGGTAGGCCTTGGAAGCACCTATGCCCTGGGTACCAGGGTACTCTGTTACAGGGGCCAATAAGGTGAACCAGTTCCAATTTCGTTATGCACCTAAAGAATTGGCATTAATTTAGAGAGAGAACAGCAGGCTGTGGGTCTGATTATCAGGCCCACAGCCACATTAAGTCATAAACCAGTGAAGCAAAAAGCAAAATTTTGGGGTGACCATAGGATAGCAGACCCTACTCTCCTACACACATCACATGGACATTTTCTGCCCAAAGAAACCCTCGATCCGGCAAAGAAAAAGCAACTAAATGATTAATCAAATTTAACCTTGTCAGATAAAATCTGTGCTAATGATCTTCTATCCAAGTTAAATAGCAATCAATTACAAATTTGCATAAAATTCATGGTAGCACTTGAGCTGAGAGACTTTTCAATTTTACTTTCTGCTCTAAAACAGACAAAAGCCTCTTCCTTTTGTCTGAGGGCCTATGCCTTCTGGGGAGTCAAAAAGGTAGATTCAAAGTGTAGAATACCTTTTTACGTATGCTACCCATGGAGTGGCATTCATGTTATCTAGGTTTAAACAGTCCCTCAAAACTTACCTAGAAAAACTGGCCCGGTTAGTGCTCCATAATTTTACCCATAATAATAAAGGGGCTATACCACTATGGTCTTCCAGAAATCCCATCTCTACAGCATATGTGATAAAACTTGGGTTGGATTTTGGTAATGCTTAAAGTCTATATAAAAACTTATTTTCTGCTATCTGCACCTTTCTTGGTACCATATAACCACACATTCCTGCCCCATACGAGTTAAGAGATAGGCACTTACTTTTGTATATTTGAAGCATCTCCCTAATCGGTTTATGTCCCAGTCTTTTAGCAAACCTTAAAATTATATCAATAGCTTCCTCCATCTTTTGCAATCTTTGGCTAATTAGACTTTCCCAGGACCCATTAGCATCAATAAGGAGACCCAGTAAGTTAAAAGTAGATACCTTTTCTATTGGAGTCCCTCCTAAGTTAAAACACTTAGTCTGAACAGGGAGAAGGAATAGTGATGGGCCATACTATAATTGTACATGTCTCGCACTCACTTGAGATCATATTGGCACGAAAAGGACTTAACACATAACAAACAGTAATTGACCAGATATTAACACGTCATACTGCCAGCAGAAAACATCTTGATTAAGAGGTGTAACTCATGGAATCCAGCAACATTGCTTCCAATTCCCAAAGCTATTTGTGAAGACATGAACAAAGGTGATCATGATGAACATGAACATGAGCACAAAGCATTACAGTTACAGAATGATGTTTTAAACCAAAACCAGATACCAAATAAATAGCTGATCTCACTTTGTTTGTTAATGGTTCTTGTTTGAGAGACCATAATGGCACATTGAAAATTGCCTATACAGTATTTTCCATTTCGGAAATTGCTGAAGAATCATACCAGCTAAATGTAACTTCAGCACAAATGGCAGAATTATTTGTCCATAATGTAGGTCAACTATGGTCACAGAGAAGTTTTATGATCTTCTGGAGATCCCATCGAAAACAGTTTCTGTATACTCGATTTGCTGGGAGCAATAGAGGAGCCTGGGGAGATTGCTGTGGTCAAGTCTGCTCCCCACAAGGCTGAAAAAGATATGTTCACTCAAGGAAATAATTATTTGAATTAAGTGGCCAGATATTGTGCACTGGAGGAAAAGACAGTTGTTTGAAGAACTAAAACATGATAAATTATGAATACATGCTATGCAAATTGAAGTTAATGTGAAATGTTTCTTATTAGGTTCAATTCAAACTCTTCTAAGTGAGTTCAGAGACCTTCAAGAAGAAGTCATAGAAGCTGAGAAAAAGAAATTGGCAAAATAAGGGGTTGAATGAAAAATCATCCAGATTTGTATGTTACTCCTGAACATAAGTATGTACTACCTAATGATACGTTGTATCCCATGGCTAGAAACTCCCATGGACAATCACACTCTACAAGTGACGCCATGATTAAAAGTTTCAGAAATTGCTTGGCAACAATGCATTTTAGAAATGTAGCTGTAAGTATGTGTTCTACATTTTTGTTGTGCCAGCCAAATAATCAAGTCAAGAGAACAATACTAGCCACGAACCACACTGACAAATCAGAGAGTCCATTTACAAGTCTCCAAGCTGATCTTTTGGAGATGCCAGTTTGCAGTGGCTTGAAGTATTTTTGGGTGATTGTCTGATTGATTTGTACTGCTCTCCAAATTGATCAGAGGTTCCATTGTCATTATAGCTATTGTCCTCAATCTTCAGGGGTTGTTGAGATTATGAATGGGAGCGTCTAAAACAATTTGGCAAGATGAGCTTCCTCTTATTTTAATGAGCATTAGATGTACACCTGACAAAATGAGATTGGCTTGTACTTCCTCAGCTGCTCCTGTTTCAATCAATGATAATATTGTGCTGGATTACTGCAAAGGTCCAGCTGATATGATAAGATCTGCCTCTCAACAGGTAAACTTGCAGCAGAAGCAACAAAAGAAATACAATGTCACAATCTGTATCCTAGTGACAGGAAAGTGGTCAGAAGATGTGAGGAAGAGTTGCCTTGGGGAGCACTGGAAGGGGCTGCATAAAGTGTTCCTGGCAATAAAGACTGCTGCGAAGTGTGCTGGAGATCCACAGTGGATCCATGCCACTCACACGAAGAGAATGAAGGCGGCGGATGAAGAAGTGGTGAAAACAACCACTTATTCACAGAATCAAGCTTCAGTTCGCAGCATAGATCCACAGGAGAGTGGTGAAAATTTTGAAAATTCGGAGGATAAAACTGGTGAAGATGACAAAGTTATGGAAGTCCAGATTGGTGAAATGAAAAAATCTGGTGAAGATCATGGTACCTCTACCAGTTGTGCTGTCCAGTTTCAAAGCATGGATCAGACTGAAGATTTGTTGCAATGTCAAGGTCAAAGGCATGAGTGGCAGCAAAGAGAAGTAGTCTCTGATCCAAATAATTATAGATTCCAGATGAAAATTCAAATCACAGGAACCCCCAGAGGAAAAAAGCAGTTTATAGTGAATTGTGCAGTTGGAACTGATCAGAGTTCAAGTTCATCAGTGAACAAAGAAAATTCAACAATGACGCGGTGCAGAAAAAGAGCTGAAGAAAACAAATCACTGAAAAGAACTTGCAAAAGAAACCAGAGAGACTAACGCTAATCAATGAAGAGACTGAAGTGATTGAACTAGAATCAGAAAACAGTGAAAGTTACTCGCCAGTCGCTAACAGATCAGCAAGAAAGAGAACTCTAAATAGAATGTATGCATCACCTTAATGGGTATTTGTAGCAACAGTGTCTGGGAAAGAATAACAGATTTACAGGCCAATAGATCACTGTCCATACACTTTTGAAAGTGAATCCAGAGGTAAATGAGAAGAAGAACCACTTTGAGAAGTTGAACTACTGCTAAAGATTAAGCTAATGGTGAAAACATGCAGCAAACTCAAAAAGAAAAAAATAACATCTTTAGGATCATGAATTGAAATTAAATTTTGAAAAAAAGAAAGGATTTATGAAGTTTGCTTTGAAACCTATTGTTATTTTAAACATAATTTTGTTAATTTTCAAATTTTTGGATATTCATGATACTTTGGTTTTTAGTTTCAATAGAAAATGGAGTATAGCAAATGCTATAACATTATTAGCTAGATTGTCTTATTAATATAAATGATAGTTTTAGTTGGCCTGTTGTGCATACATTTTCAGGTAAGAGACATCTCCACAAGAATTGAATTAACTACATTACATAATGAAGTAGAACAATACGCAAACACATAGGGAAAGTTTAGTTAGTGGATTTCAAGATACTATTTATGCAAGAATGTTGAGAGAGTATGTTGAAATAATGAATATTAAGAATGGAATTGTGTGCAGTCTTCTGTAGGAGAGGCTTCAACATACACAGCCTATGGCTCCTCTATACGGGGCTATAAAGATCAGGCTGGCATACAGATAGCTGAAAACACATTTTTAAGGAGCCTTTTGTCTGTCCCACAATCAATTCCATCGTATGCTATACATCAGGAGTTAGGGCTAGGTTATGTCAACGATATTTTGAGTACAGCCCCGTTGCTTTGCTGTCTCAAAACTTGGCTGAACCCCGAACTAACCCTGAATCATATGATTTTACGAGACTGTATTGTGCTGGATAAGTCCGTAAAAATCGATTGGTTGGCGTACGTTAAAAGTATGTTATCAAAACTAGGATGGCCAGAGCTTCATGAGGAACCGGATAAGATTCGGAAGGAGGACGTGTTGTGGGTAAAACTGAATTTTAAGAACTTCTTGTCAGTGGGGCGAGAAGAACGGTAGCTATGAAAACCCTTAGTTAGGGCCCATTACTTGTTAAAAACATCTATTAACATTGAACCCTACCTGTTAATTGTCAACAAGCTGTATCATCGTTGGCTCCTAACTAGGCTCCGTTTTAATCTGATCCATCTAACATTGGGGGATTATCAGGAATTGTGTAATCCTGATGATGCTGAACCTTGCCAATATGATAATTTGTCGCCGCAGGACACATTACATTTTATGATGTTTTGTGACTTTTACTCCGATATCCACATGAGATTTCTATTACCTATCCTGAGAGGGAGGGGTTTTTCCCAGGTTAGACCAGCATTAGTTTTCCTACAACCTCTGTGTAACCCTGATGATATTTTTAAAATCGCATTGTTTTTAATAGCAGCAGTGAGGATTAAGAATAAGAAAAATCTGAGGATGAGCTCATCTTAAGTCATCGTTTGAGGTCCACTGCTATTTTTAGGTTAAGGAGTCTGATTAGGTGATAGTGTTTTATAATGAATTGAATTATCGTCTATGTATTTTATTTGTTATGTCTAGAGATTTGTAATATTGCTTATGTCTGTGTTCTGTTTATGTACTTTTATGATTTTAAGTAATCGAATAAAGTGGATTGACTGACTGACTGACAAATACACAACTTCCCACTTTCTCTATACTGGCATGTACTGTGTTTGTAAGAATATTTAACAAAAATTAATTGTTGTCTCCTTATTTGCTGGGTTTCAACATCTCGTTGGAGGATTTGCCTATCACTGAAGATGTAAATGTTCATAAGGGTTTAAAATATGGTACCTTTCTGAAAATAATTGCACAAATTGAGCATGTAACTAATGGCTACAGGTACGACAATTTTTAGCAGTCGCAAACGGAGATTCAGTACATTTGCGAATGATAAACAGAGTTGTAGCATGTATCAACCTTATTTTGCGAGTCTGTAATCTGTTACCGACTCGCAAAATAGGGTTTACGAATCGCTATTAGGAAGGGGCGTGCCACGGGCAAACTTTCTAATAGCAGGTTGAACGGGGATGTACGATTGTTTTGCGATTGGAATGCTGTCACAAATAAATCACACTTTAAAACTCCCTTCCCCTTTGTGACTGGCAGTGAAAAATGAAATATTTCATTTTTGTTTTTGAAATGAATACCGTTTTCCTTCAAGGAAAGGGGCTGCATTAAAAATGTTGCTTTATTAAAATATCAAATACAGACATGGTGGTCTGCTGTCCCCAGCAGGCCACCATCCCTGTTTCATTGCCCATTCCCAATGGGTCGCAAATTGTGACCTACCTCATGAATATTGATGAGGCAGGTAATTTGCAACCCCACTGAGAATCGAAAATGTGCCTGAGACATATTAGTTCATTTCGTTTTGCGAATTGCAAATTCCGAGTTGCTAAAATGTGAAAAGTGAGAGTCACAAAAGGAAATGGTCGTACAAGTGGCCCTAAATCTACTAACCAGGGAATGTGTGTGTGGTTTGATTAAAGAAGAGCATGGATTTATCAAAGAATATATTGAAAGGAAATTAAAGATTGTAAGATACTGGAGAGATGAAAGAAAGATGAGAAAACAGATTGTAGAAGAAGAAGAAATTAGATTGTCAAATTTATATCCTGGATAGAGAATGAAGCAGGAGCAGAAAGGTGAGTTATGTTTGGTGAGTCATGCACCTTTGAAAGATGGTAAGGGTGAATATGTGGGAGAGAGTGAGTATGTAAGAAATTATAAGTGGTGGTGAGTGTGTGATTGGTGAGGAGCACATTTTTAGACTGATTTTTTATGTGTGTGGTAAGACTACATATTTCAATTTGCCACCTTATTGGTTGGATCATGTTATGTTGCTTTGGTCTTTCCTAGAGTTTATCATTTGACTATAATAGATGATGCAATTGGTTTGAGGAGAGTGAGTCATGGATTTGGAAAGATACTCCTAGATGTATATGGTGCTATTATTCCCCCTATAGGTGTGGCTATGAATGATGTGAAAATTATACATGTGTCCACATTGATGGATAGCATCGCTTTAAGAACTGCTGGAGACCCAACCTAAATTAATTGCATATTTTTCGCTATTAGATCAATGGTAATGCAAAACTGCTTAGGGTTAGATATCCTTCCTCAAAGGAAGATGGTGTTTGCAAGGTACTGAATTAAAAGGTGCTGTACTTTCATACCTGATAATAGCCTTGTCAATAATTCCTATATTAAAAATGTGACTAATATATCTTGTGAATTTCAAGCTTAAGAAGAACATGGCTTGTGAGAAACTTGAGGTTCCTGGGTTTGTGAGATAGGGAAAGATTTTGACAAAGTTGGTGAATAAATTGATCATTTAGGTGGAGGGACTTTGTAGTTAATATTACCTCCCGTAACCATTATAATGATTTTGGCAGTTATCCTGTTTCTCTTACTAAAATTTCCTGGGTTTTTTATTTAAAATTGAGGGTATAAAAATGAAAGAAAATCATTGGAAAGGAAACGTGATGATGAATATGTGGTGAATATTGGATTGTGTCTACAACTGATGGAGGAGACTCTCAGACAGAAACAGAAAGTAATGAATTCTGAATAAATTACTGATTAATAAAGGTCTATAATTTTTTTTAGTGATTATAAAATAATCAGAAGGGGATTTGACTACAAGACTTTTGAGGTTTTATATTATTTTGCATCACCAATAATGTGTAATATTAATCACACGCATACTTTTGCATCTACAGACTGATATAGTACAATCACTTTTTAAACAAATTTCCTTTGATGTATAGGTGTGTATTTAATAATGTGTTGCATTTATGCCACATTTCTATGCAGATGCCCTCTTGAGCAAGATGGTAGCCATTTCTGTCACTCATGCTTCCCTTTCTGCTCACATCATCTCAACACAGGCTCTGTAGCACACAGTCAGGTTGAGGTCATATTTATTCATTATCATTTCTGTATTGTTTTGCTTATGATGAACTTTCCATGGTCTGAATGTAAAACTGTTACTTGTAACTATGTTTTCTGTTTCTATACTTGACCTATTCACTGAAGAAAGTCTTATTGTCAATATTTCATATTTTGTTCAAACATCTTTAGATGACAATAGCATAAAGGGTGCTGAATAATTATGCATAAAATGGGTTTGTGCTTAGCTGCTAAGGCAATATGAGTTTTTTTCTATGTGCTCTGATTTGCATAAGAAATGATACACTTACTCCCACCATGATGAAACAGCAGAGCTGTTGGTTTAATGTGCAAGTATTGTGTATAAAATGCTTTGACTCTGAGGATGAGACAGAAACTTATAAGAGTGTCCTATTCTACTAGGAATGCTGCCCATTTTATTACAGATGTTGTGTCCCATAGGGTCTTAGAATATTCTTTGACTTTTACATACTCTGAGAGCCTTCATGGTATTGGCTCTGCCCTCACTTTTTTTATTTCTGTAATAAAACTCTTTACCATTTCATTGACCCCATTAGTTAATTAATTATTTTACTCTGCTCTTTTGATCATTGGTGAGATGCCTTAACATGAGGACACATTGTCTCTTGAAACTGAGCTAAGACCATCTCTGATCCAGTAAATATGGGGTGTTTGATTCAGATGACATTTTAGAGTCTCTAAATTTTGAGATACAGTTTGCTGTCACACTTGCAAACCAAATGCTTCCAGCTGATTTTGTTACCATCTGCTCTGCAAACCCCCTCTACTTCCAATAAAATTAAGCACAGCTACCTACTAATGCCACCTTAGTCGATTAATCAATCATTTGAAAGTAAAGTGGGCCATGAGGCTGAGTGTGCCATACCGACTAGCAGGGAAGAGTTTCTTCACCTGATTTACTCCCATGTTTTTGCTCTTACTATTTCTCTACTATCATTTTAACAATGGCTGTACCTTGCTATGCTGAAGAATATGTAGTAGCGTGATTGTTATATTGACTCATATTGCAATGTTTCCTTCTTTTCCCAGACACTTCAAATCCACTTTCTCAGTAGGTTGACAGTCCTTTGTCATAAAGAGATGGCTCCTTGAAACTTTCTGCAGGTAAAGTCAAGTTTTCATGTCAAGTTTTTATTCTTAATCATTCTTTGTAAAACATTTGTCCATAAGGTCACTCTCACTAGTTTGATTTGAGTTGGCATATCTGGGACTCTATATACAGTATTTTTGTGTTTCTTTGAGCAAGAGTGTTTGTGTAGAGTGGCTTACGTAAGCACTAACCTGTGGGTGATGATTGCAGTGGCTCTTCTATTTTCATTGCAGCTATAGACCATTACCTTATCCTCTGATCTAGAGGAGACCGAACGATTGGGGTAAGGGCCTGAGATTTAAGACAGGATGTGTCTTTTTCTGCTTTTGACCTCATGGTTCACGTGAACCTTCCTGGTCAATGATTTTGATGATACTGATATTCACAGATGGATTAGCAAGTGCAGGTTGCATTTCTTGGTGCTGGTACTGTTTTAATTGCAAGTTCTGTTTTCTAATTTTCCCTTAAATGCCACATGTGGATGATTTATTTTTCAGTTGCCGGAAGTGTCCTGGGTTATATAGGCCATTACCAATGGTATGCCAACTACAGACTTGAAGATAATACTATTGTTTGCCATAGGATGTGAAGGTTTGTCCAATGTTCCAAATGTAGTCTGGACATGGTTAGGGCTTCTGCACGGCACAAGTTGTTGATATTGTTCCTGTATCTACTTGCAGTCAATGCCCTATCTTGACTTGTATTTAAGGTAGCAGTGGAGCTTGTTCCTCAAAGGGTTTTCTGTTCTTTCTTAGGATGTATTATGTGACATTAAGTTCAAATATTCTTTGTGGTTAGTTAAACCTGCAGTGATAGTATTCCTACATGTTTTGTTTGTGTCTTTTTGCTCACCATATTTCCAGACTTCCTTGGGTTATTGTAGATTATGTGGTATTTTTTTTATGTCAAGACAATTACATGTTTTTTCCTTTTTTCACCTGACAATTTCAGGGTGGAAGTAGATTTAGCACCTTCTGTTGCTTCTTCTTCAGGCAAGAGTTTTCACTTCAGTGGCCTTCATAATTTTCATAAGATCTTAGGCTCCTTATCGTCTGTTTTCACAACAACGATCCAAGAACTTTGGTTCCTAGTGGTCTGTGAATGATTAAGCAGTCTTTGTCACTAAGATTCAGTCATCATTTTCCAACTTAGATTTTTGTCAGGAAAAATTAGCATGATCGCTAAAAAGTAAAGATTCTCTTCTGGTTCACTGTAATAAAGAGAGGTACTCTATCATTTTTAGTGTGGTGGTGACAGGCTGAGATGCCGCTTTTGTTTTCATTTGGGTATTTATTTCAGTAATTTCTCCTGAAAGGATTCAACAAATGTTTCATTATTCCAGCACAATATGTTAGACACTCCACCTCAAGATTGTCGGGGTCAGATGAACTTTCGTTTGCCTTCTTTGGCAGCTCTTTGACTCTCCTTTGTTGCAATGTATTAGCCTGTAGACCATTTATGAAAGTCTTCTGATAGAATAGGGAGCTATCGATAGCTGTCTCCCTATGTTATTTTTAATGTTTAAAAGGCTTTATTCAATGCCTCAATGTACAAAAATATATGCATGTTAATCGTCAATAAACAGAGCATCGACAAATATACTGTGAAAAAAATCTTGAAGTCATCATTAAATCCTTTATAATTTTATATGGAGGAAGGGTAAGGAGAGAGGGGGGAATCATATAAATGAGAGAGAAAAAAACACCCTTCAGATAAATAAAGGAGCAAAAAAGTAAAGTCCTCATTATCTATATAATATATGTAAAATAAAACATTAACCATGTAATCTAAAATACAATATTATAATAAAATGAGAAGAGGAAACCGAAATTTAAATATTCGTGGAGGTTGAACATTTTCAGATAACATGGAAGTTGTCTTAGAAACACCATTGCCAATCTGATTACGGAATGTGGTTGCAGGTTTCCATAACAATTGGACTTTGAGAAGATGAACATTGATTAGCATACATAGTATCCAGTTCATCATTTGAACAAATACAATCCCACCATACTTTGGGGCCGATTAGGATGGCGGACGGACTTGCGTCCGTCCGCCATCCCAGAGGTGGAGGGACCGTCCGCATGGACTGCGGAGGTCCCTCCATGCAAATCAGGATGTGACCGCCACCCTGTAAATGCTGGGGGGTACCATAGGTACCCCCCATGTGCACCCCCCACCCGCCTACGCCCTGGGGGCCCGCAACGGGCCCCCAAAAGCAAAAGTACACATGCTTTTCCACGGCGGAAAAACCGCCGCGGAAAAGCATGTTTACTAATGCTTCCTAATTTGGCTGGCGGTGTCTGATAGACACTGCCAGCCAAAGGAGAGCTTTTCCGCCGCGGTTGTAATCCGACCGCGGCGGAAAAGCAGCGGACAGAATCCAAGACCCACCAGCCATCGTAATACGGCGGTGGGTCTTTGGTGACTCCGCAGAGGATTTTCCGCCTCCTCCGGGCCGGCGGTGGCTTCCGCCGGCCCGGAGGAGGCGGAAAATCCTCTATCATAATCGGCCCCAAGGTATGCTAATTAAGATGATGATTTCAAATTAAATACAATTTGCTGACAGGTGACTGCTAATAAATGATCTTATAATTTGCCATTAGGAAAGTATGGGGTAAAATAATTAGTTAACGTACCTAAAAAAAAGATAAAGAGTGTTTAGAGAGTGTTGCAAATTAAAAATTGTTTTGATTTGAGACCAGACCTTGAAGCCGATTATGATAGAGGATTTTCCGCCTCCTCCGGGCCGGCGGAAGCCACCGCCGGCCCGGAGGAGGCGGAAAATCCTCTCCGGAGTCACCAAAGACCCACCGCCGCATTACGATGGCTGGTGGGTCTTGGATTCTGTCCGCTGCTTTTCCGCCGCGGTCGGATTACAACCGCGGCGGAAAAGCTCTCCTTTGGCTGGCAGTGTCTATCAGACACCGCCAGCCAAATTAGGAAGCATTAGTAAACATGCTTTTCCGCGGCGGTTTTTCCGCCGTGGAAAAGCATGTGTACTTTTGCTTTTGGGGGCCCGTTGCGGGCCCCCAGGGCGTAGGCGGGTGGGGGGTGCACATGGGGGGTACCTATGGTACCCCCCAGCATTTACATGCACAAAGCGGCAGGCACCGCACGGTGCCTGCCGCTTTGTGCATGTAAATGTTACACATGCACTTTTAACATTGCGGCGGGTGCTGCTTGAAGCAGCACCCGCCGCAATGTTAAATATCCAGGATGTAACCGCCAGGGTGGCGGTCACATCCTGATTTGCATGGAGGGACCTCCGCAGTCCATGCGGACGGTCCCTCCACCTCTGGGATGGCGGACGGACGCAAGTCCGTCCGCCATCCTAATCGGCCCCCTTATGCTAGAAAGAAAGTGTATTAGGACAACTAAACAACATATGCATCAGGTCACTCATAGGAGAATAACAAGACCAAAATTGATAAGGGGTACCTAGTGAAAATAGTAGAGTAAACCTATAATAAAGGAAAACAGTGACTGAGTAATACTAGCTGACCTAGAAATTCTATAAATATGTGCCCAAACCTTATACCACAAGAGATATCCCAATTCACCCCTAAGGGCCTCACTATAATGTCAGTCGGAGTTGCCTCCGACTGACACCATCCCCAGTCTCTGCACCGACTGACCTTCAGTTGGCAGTCCTGTAACTGCAATTACAGTGCGTCCGCACATGGTGCTGTCCCATATTCCCATTTCTCTATGGGAGATTGTGCTACGGCCGTAAACTGACCATAGCATGAGGTCCCACAGAGAAATGGGAGAATCTGTTTATTCCTGCACTACGTGGCAGACACCTCAGGGTGCCTGGTATAGGGTGCAGGGATTTAAAGGGGGACACCGTAGCTGCCCCTTCGGCCCCAACCAGAGGCCGCAAGGTGAAGGGGACCCTGCTAAGATCCCTCAATGTTGCTTTCCAACAGGATTTCCATGTCAGAAAGCCAGACATGGAAAAACTGTCATAACCCAACATTGTAATCCCTGAGGCGGAAACTCCATCTATAGGTATTACGGGCAGGCCTTTGACTGGCAGACGGGCTCCTTGAGTCCGCCAGAATCCAGCCGGAATCACCGCCGATTTCACTTTTGAAACTGAACTGAAACCGTGATGAAAGTCTAACATCGTAATTAGGCCCTAAGTCTTTCTCCCAGAAAAGTTTAACCTTGGATTTTGTTCAAGAAGGAGCCAGAAGAGAAAGAAACTTATGAATAGAAGATGCTCTGGGACCTGTTTTAAGAAATTGGTGAAATCAGACAAAAGAGGAACAGTGACAGGAGGATGTTGTAAATAGAAATACACATTGAGGACAGCATTCATCAGTAATACATACCAAATATAAAAAGATTTGGGACAAGGATAAATATGGCTAAATTGAGAAAAAGAAACAGAAGCGTTATTTTGAAAAAGTTGGTGAATCCACATGAGATATTTATTTTTCCAAGTATGTTAGATGAATGTCCTATTATTAAGTTGAATACATTTGTTATACCACATTGGCATTCTAAGGAACAAGGATAGGGTTAGAATAAGTGAAGGGGTTTCTAGGTTTGATTAATGAAGCCGTCTGATGTAAAATGGAAAAGTTAAGAATTGAAGTTGTATAGCAGAATGATAATACTTCCTCAAAAGAATAAGGAAGAAGAAAAGCTTTTTCCACTTCTAACCTTACTGGAGAAAAGGGTGAAGTGGATTCTAAGGTCCAGAGGACAGCTTGACGTTAACCAAAAGCTCTATGGTACCGATAAAATTCTGAAAAGTTAACTCCTTTAGCTAATTTTGATTTTTGTAAAAGTTTCAGAGCCATACTTGACTTCATATTATTCCATAAGAATTTAACAAGCATTGAGTTGATTTAAAACAAAAAAGAGGGAAAATCATAATTTTTATAGAATCTAATCTCCCCCATCATGATAGAAATAAGGGATCCCAAAAGAAAAGATTGAATATTTTCTATTTTAGCAATTAGCTTTTTAAAATAATTCTTTTTAGCTTCAGAGATAGAGTTTGTAAATTAAATGCCCAAGTATTTAATTTTAACTGGAGGGGACCATTGGAAGCCTGTAATGCTAAAGGAATGACTTTAAGTATATTTATTAAGTGGAAGAATTTCTGTTTTGTCTTTATTAATGTTATAACCTGAAACAGTCGATAAAAGGGATATATCATGAAGAAGAGGAGGCAAAGACGTTTCTGGGGGGGAGATAAATAGAAGAACATCATCTGCATAAGCAACAAGTTTTAGATGACGAGTGCCAGAACAAACAATAAGGGGGAAGTGGACAACCCTGCCTTACTCCTCGCTGAAGGGAAAAACCTTACCATTAACCAATACTGATGTAAGGAGAATTTGATTAGATTTATAATATTGCATACTGCTGAAATTCCCTGAGGGATCTTGGCGCTGCTGCTGTACTAAACATGAGGGGATAGGCAAATCAAAAATATGAAAAGCCAATCCGAGAATAATATTAAAGGGAAATAAGAGTTATAAACTTATGGCTGAATTCATGACAGCCTAGTAACTGGAGCATAAAATATCTTTTTATTCTGTCAAACACTTTCTAAGCATCTATTGTTCAATCAATCAATCAATCAATCAGGGATTTATAGAGCACTCTAATCACCCGTAAGGGTTTTTCAAGGCACTGGAGGGGGGGTTCGAGCAGCTCCAAGGTCATTCGAAGAGCCAGGTCTTGAGGTCTTTTCTGAAGGTTTGCAGTGTAGGGCTTCATCTGATGCTGAGGGGGAGTTTGCTCCAGGTGTTGGCCGTGATGTAGGAGAAGGATCTGCCTCTTGTTCTAGCTCTGTGGATGCAAGGGATTTTGGCAAGGGCTAGGTAGGCGGAGCGGATGTTTCTCTTGGGGGCATGGAAGGAGATTCTTTTGTTGAGGTATATGGGTCCGATGTTGTTGAGGGCTTTGTAGGCATGTGTGAGCCGCTTGAAGGTAACTCTCTTTTCGACGGGGAGGCAGTGGAGGTCGCAAAGGTGCTAGGTGATGTGGTTGTGTTATGGGATGCTGAGGACAAGTTATGGCTGCAATGGAAGATTTGGGTGATGGGGCTTTACTAAGGATGTTAAGAAGTAATCATGTATTATCCAATGCAATACATCTTTATTGTTCTTTCCCTATAAGATGTGGAGGAAAAGATTCAAACCAAGCGCTAGGAGTTAAGCGAAGATCTTATAGTATATAGTCTATATTTAACAGTGAAATGAGTCTCTAATTCTTACAACCAACAGGATCCTTTCCGTCCTTGTGAAAAAGACATATTATAGCTTCCTGAAATGTGCCAGAAATGGAGCTAAATTAAATGAAATAAGTGATATAAATAGGGAAGGAGGATATTAGAAAAATGTAGATATCACTAAGTTATTTTTAAACACTGATTTTTGGCCATCACATTCTCCTATTGTGCTTCAGAAGACCTCTGGTTCTCTGCTACTTTTAATAGCAGAATTCTGTTTTCCTGTTAGGTTCTGTTTTTATAATATGTTTACAGCTTAAATTATGGCAAACGTAGTGCTCTCTGTATAGGGCAATGTGCTTTCTGTTCAGTTTCTAACTTTGTTTCTTTCAATATACTGCCTCTTCAGGAACATGGCTAAGTGTTGTGACTTAGGCTCAGCAACCCTTATCGAGAGTGGCTCAGGCAATGGAAGGATGTTCTATGTTCTAGAAATCTATTTATCAGGCAAGGGGTGCCCCAGAAACATGCTAATGTTTGGGAACCTGTGACTGTCCCACTTTGGAATCTTGATAGGAACTTCTTTAAAACAAAATTGAAAGGTTCACTTTCAAACCACCCAGTGTGCAATATTGTGCCATGTGCTACTACTATGATTTTTTTTATTGAAAAAATGACATTCAAAGGGGCAGATTTATGATAACTGGCGCATCCCCAGGGATGCGCCAGTTATCTTGCGACGCTGCTCCGCCACCCATGGTGCGCCGCATTTACAATGCGGCGCACCATGGGGCAAAAACGGCACAGATGCGTGACGCATCTGTGCCGTAAAGGTGGCGCATTGCTTGAGTTGCGTCGCAAGCGCGACGCAACTCCAGCAAGGCTCGGGGGTGCCCCATCTTCACAATGCTGCGTCAAGACCTACGCCTGCTTCAAGCAGGCGCAGGGTTTTGATGCAGCATTGGCCTGAAAGTGACTGAGTGAAATCTTTAGGAGGCGTTCCTGCGCAGGAACGCCTCCTTATGGCGCAGGGCTTTACAACGTGACGCATCTCCTAGATGCGTCACGTTGTAAATAGGGCGCATTGTTTGCGCCGCCGTTGCGTCAAATGAAGTGACGCAATTGCGGCGCAAAGAGGTGCAAGGGCCTCATAAATCTGCCCCAAACTGTTGTAAAAAGAATGCAGGATCTTCGTTTGAAGTAAAAACAAGGGTAAAAATTTGGACCACTTTTGTGAGTTAAGCATATGCACACTTGGAGCGTGAGATCATTACCTGTTTTTTCACATATATGTGATTTAAAATACCCGACGGATAACGAATGTAATTCACTGTCAATGTTTATTAAAAACTCACTCAGGCAGCCTACAGGTCAAAGGCTGCAAAGTCCTCTTTGACACCAGCCCTGAAAGGATATTTTCAAACATGAAAATGATAAGATATCTTTCTTATGTGCTTCAATGTTTGAAAAGGTATGCCTTCTTTCCAATACATGCCTTTTCTTTCTCTTAGCCCATAATACAAAGTATTAGCAGAGGTTACACATGGCCTGGCATGCAAGCACGCTTTTTCTGCCACTTGCATTATGGTAAATGCAGTGCAATTGGTTTACTCACAAATATTGAAGTGTTCACTATTTTTGGCACAGTTAGTGTCAAGCTTTTCTGGACACATTTCTGAATGATTGTCTTTGATTAATAGAGAGTAATATATCTGTTTGGTGGTGCTTGGAAATGCCCCAACCAGTGGCATAATGCAAAATGAAAGGACACCTACAGAATGTGATAAGAGCTCCCTGATTCTCCCATATATCACAGATATTTATTGACTTTGGGCTTCAAGGACTTTCCCTTAAGGTTAGAGTGCCCCTGAAGTGTAAGGCCTCCCCTCTGCGTGCACGGGCTGTAGGGGCCTGTATTACGCCCAAGCCCCAAACCTACTTGTACTATCTGCCAATGACAGACAGAAACTCAGAGACACATGTCTTGAGATGCAGGCATTGTCGTCATCACTATATGACAAACACTCTATTACCTGTGAGTAATATCAAGTTACTGTTGTCATGATATACATATATCATAATGTATAAAAGAGATGAGTGCGTCCTCCCCTTTCATGTGCCCTATTGATTAATGTATTCGCTTTGGAATATACCACTGTATTATTAATCCAGACATAGCTTGCAATACATTTGTGCAATTGTGAGTTTTATTCACAAAGAGAAATTTCCTCAATTCTTTACTAACAAATATGGAATATGAAAGGGGAGGACTCACACTTCTCTTTTATACAATTCTTCATATTGAGGCTAAGTAAGGTCCAAACCTCGTGAGTTACCTACCTGTGGCTAAAAGGGTATTGCACATAACAGGGAGGGATATTCAGATCTTGCACCGCTTGAATTCAACTATGCATCTATCGTAATGCATCTAGGATAACTAATGCTGTTTTGCCTTTGTGTTCCCATACCCCTGTTCATAATACAAAGTAAAACGACTTCCCATAATGCAATGTAACTCATAACAAGCAAGTCTGAAGGCCAATGGATTAGACATGTCACCAGTACCCCAATATTACATTATTGGAACATAATACCAATGTTATTCTTATGAATTATTTTGCATTAGGTTGGTTTGTTTTAGAAAGGCATCACAAAAACATGACTATTTTCAAATAGAAAATGCCTTCTGATAGCAGTATTTTTCACTTTGATTTAGTTTAAAGAATATTCTTATTGACTTCTAAGGTATTCACAAAAATTCACAGAAGTGCAGATGGAAATCTACAGAAATATTAGAATTTCATGTTTCGTTCTAGTGCTCTGTGTTGGCTCATGCTGACAATCCCAAAGACTAGGTATAATAAATGTGCATTAGGGAAAGCTGTTTTTTTCTTTTTATCTCCATCAGAAGAGTACATGCTGCCCTGTGAGCAATCGTGGAGCTGTGTTTTGCACTACCTGTTGATGCTTTAGAGTCATTTTCAGTCACCACAGGGGAATATTGTTTCTGTTTTCAATCTTTGATTTTGTGAGGACATTAACTACAATCATGCAGAGGGTGAAGTCCAAAAAAGGCAAGATTCGGCAAATGACCTTCAGATGGTCGAACAGGAAATCACTACAAATGTGACCTGTGGAGCAAGCGATAACTGCTGCTCAGGTAGGTGCCCAGGCAGTGATCTGTTTTTGCAGAGCTTTAATTGATTTCCAGCAGAAACTGATGGATGATCAGAGTATCACGCTCTGATCAGCTGAGCATTAAAATTCTAGCCAATGTTATAGCTTTTTCTAAATGAGCAATTCTCAGCGACTAGTTGAAATTCATAAATTATTAATAATGATCCGACATTTAGAAGTGTGTATATTAACAAAGTTTAGTTATGCAGAATTTTTGCAGAGACTCAATATCCAGCCGTCCGACGAGACAGTGGGCATGTGCGGAGGACGGCCGGGTGGCCGTCCGAAACACGCCCACTCATTAATTCCCCAGTACCGCGGCAGAATTTGCGCAGTGGTCAAGGGGTTAATATGGATGCTTTGTTAGTGTTTTGTTCATTTTACTCCTGCTCATTCCTCATCCCAATCAATGTTCCCCTGCGTGTTTTTTCTCCCAACAGAATGTATCAACTTTACAAGGTCTTTCCACTGAAAATTCTTCTGTGGACCTGCTGACATACAGTGGTGTATGGGTCTTTGTTTGAAAAATATTTCATATTGTGTTGTACATCTCTGGACTACGCTGCTGTTGCTGTTGAAGCATATAGAATTTTCCTTTCCTTAGAAATGGGTTAGTGTTACATGATTATGTGAGATGAACAAAATTTTGATTTGCTCAATATGTGTTATCACTAGTCATGCCATGCTGAATTTGCAGTTTTTGCTTATTACCCATTCATAAAATATACATTAAAAATCCTTTGTTTTGGGAGTGAGCCAAAGCCTTTTCCTTTCAACTAGAGATACTATTTTCCTTGGTAATCTGACAGAACTGAGAGACATTTTGTTTTCCTCATGGGACTCTGTCCCTTTCATTTATTATTTTGCTGCTTTTTGGGACTTTGAGTAATTCTGTTTTCTGACTATGTATTCTGTATCTGAACCTTCATGGCATATGTTTGCATTTCCTTGTAATGCTAATTTATGACTTTTGTAATAAAACCTCTTTCCTTTATATAGACCTCAGTTATTTAGTGGTCCCAGGTATTTATTACTCTGCTACTTTTGTTGGGCCTAATATTGAAGAAGGTTGGTAACTCTTGTAGCAAGATTTAGGGATCAGGAGTCAAAGGTAAATTTGAGTGTAATCTAAAATATTGTAGTTTTTTTTAAATATTGGGGCACTGTTCCCAGACCAACATCCACCATGTCACCACCCCCAAACAGGTGGACTATACTGCAGTCAGAAAAAGCATCTCTTTACTTGACAGAATGAGTTTCAGCAGGGTATCAGCATTCAGCACACAAGTCAAAGGCAGCAAATACATGTTGAACAATAGTGGGCAATGAATTACTACCTGAGGGCCACCCCACTTCAGCAGGTAAAGCTTTTTGTTGGATCACCCGCAAGGACCACACCAACAGAGCAGGTGGAGGAATCGCCATTGTCCACCGGAACACTCTCAGAGTCTCGACCAACACCGACAACACCCTCAGCACCGCCGAACACCTGCACTTCCAGATCCACACCGACCCCAACACCACCCTCAGAGGAACCCTCATCTACAGACCACCCGGACCCCGACCACAGTTCAGCGACTCCATCGCCGACTTCGTGAGCACACACACCCTCGCCTTCATGGACTACATCCTCCTCGGAGACCTGAACTTCCACCTCGAGAACAATGACGACACCAACTCCACCACCCTGATCGACAACCTAGCCAACCTCGGACTCAGACAACTCGTCACAACACCCACCCACTCCGCCGGTCACATGCTTGACCCCATCTTCCTCCGCAAGCCACCACATCTCCTTCAACCATACCACCGAACTCCAATGGACCGACCACCGCTGCATCCACTTCACCTTCAAGAAACCCACCACACACCACCGCACCCAACAGATGCCTCACCGCTGCTGGAGCAAAGTCACCGAAGACCAGCTAACCACCACCCTCGCCCAGAGCCCACCCGCCGACCATACCGTCCCCGACACCGCCGCCTGCAACCTCAGACAGTGGATCAACAACTGCGCCAACACCCTTGCCCCGATCAAGAAACCCTCCAACAATCATACCAACAAGAAAGCCAGCTGGTTCACTGAAGAGCTCCGGGCCTCCAAGCAAACCTGCAGAAAGCTGGAGAAGATCTGGCTCCGTGAACGAACACCGGACAGCCACGCCGCCCACAAGAATGCCACCCGCAGACACCATCACCTCATCAGATCCGCCAAAAGGGCCTCTTTCAAAGACCGCCTAGACAACAACGCGCACAACAGCAAAGAACTCTTCAACATCGTGAAGGAACTCTCCAACCCCAGCTCCAACAGCAACGACGTCCCACCCTCGCAAGACCTGTGCGACTCGCTGTCCACCTTCTTCCACCGCAAGATCATAGACATCCACGACAGTTTCAACGCCACGACCGCCCCGAAAACCACTGAGACCTCCGCCCCCACGACCACCATCCGCACCAACCGCCTGCTCTACTGGACCAACATCAACGACGATGACACCATCAAGATCATGAACACCATCCTCTCCGGATCTCCGTCAGATCCATGCCCACACCACATCTTCAACAAAGCCAGCACATCCATCGCACCCCATCTCCGGAAAGTCATCAACGCCTCCTTCGAGAGAGCAACCTTCCCTGAGAGCTGGAAGCATGCCGAGATCAACGCCTTACTCAAGAAACCCAATGCAGACCCCAAGGATCTCAAGAACTTCCGGCCCATCTCCCTGCTCCCGTTCCCGGCAAAGGTCATCGAGAAGACGGTCAACAAACAACTGACCTGCTACCTCGAGGAGAACAACATCCTGGACCCTTTCCAGTCCGGGTTTCGCAGCAACCACAGCACCGAGACTGCCCTCATCGCCGCCACCGATGACATCAAGTCTCTGCTGGACAACGGAGAAACGGTGGCCCTCATCCTCCTGGACCTGTCAGCCGCCTTTGACACGGTCTGTCACCATACACTACAAACACACCTCCACAACGCTGGGATCCAAGAGAAGGCCCTGGACTGGACCACCTCCTTCCTCTCTGGCAGAACACAGAGTGTCCGCCTTCCCCCCTTCCGGTCCGAAGCTACCGAGATCATCTGCGGCGTACCCCAGGGCTCATCCCTCAGCCCAACCCTGTTTAACATCTACATGGCACCGCTCGCCCACGTCGCCCGTCGGCAAGACCTCAACATCCTCTTCTATGCCGATGACACCCAGCTGATACTCTCTCTCACCAAGGACCCCCACACCACCAAAACCAACCTTCACGAAGGAATGAAGGCCGTTGCTGAATGGATGAGGAACAGCCGACTGAAGCTGAACTCGGACAAGACGGAGGTCCTCATCCTTGGATCCAACCCTTCGGCCTGGGACGACTCCTGGTGGCCGACCGCACTGGGAACCGCTCCAACACCCACCGACCATGCACGCAACCTAGGGGTCATCCTCGACTCCACCCTCTCCATGACTAAACAGGTCAACGCTGTCTCCTCCTCCTGTTTCAACACCCTCCGCATGCTTCGTAGGATCTACAAGTGGATCCCCACTGAAACGAGAAGAACAGTCACCCAGGCCCTTGTCAGCAGTAGGTTGGACTATGGAATCGCCCTCTATGCAGGCGCCTCGGCCAAACTCCTAAGACGGCTCCAACACATCCAGAACGCCTCTGCATGCCTGATCCTCAACAACACTCGCCGCAGCCACATCACACCCCACCTGAGAGACCTGCACTGGCTCCCGGTCAACAAGAGGATAACCTTCAAGCTCCTCACCCACGCACACAAGGCACTCCACAACACCGGCCCAAAGTACCTCAACAGACGACTCAGCTTCTACACCCCCACCCGCCAGCTCCGCTCCGTTTACCTCGCCCTCGCTACAGACCCCCGCTTCTGAAGATCAACCTCAGGTGGCAGATCGTTCTCCCACCTCGCCGCCAAGACCTAGAACACCCTCCCCATCCACCTACGGCAGATCCAAGACCTGGTGACCTTCAGAAAACTCCTCAAGACCTGGCTTTTCGAGCAGTAGCAGCATTCCCCACCCCAGCGCCTGGAAACCCTCATGGGTGAGTAGTGCGCTTTAAAAATTATATGATTGATTGATTGATTGTATAGGCCTGGAAATGAATCTATAAATCCAAAGAAGATATTTGCATTCTACAGTTCATTGTCTAGTAAAATTTGCTCAGGTAGGTCACTCATGCCTGGGTATTTCTACTTTAAGGTCTGGGGTGTTCACATGATGTGTCTAGTGATGCTAATTGTATTGAAGGTCTGTTTAATTCCATATTATAAAAATACAAGAGTCTGATATTTTGTATTTGTGTGACAAATGTTTACAATTTGCTTTTGCATAACGATAAATTACAATAAATTACACAGATTTCAAAAGCATTATTCAGCACCATATTTGTGCATGTATTGTAGGCTCACATCCATTTTAGATGCAAGATTGCATTTCCTGCTAAAAAGGCACAAAAACACAAGTTCAAAGAACAACATCTTGTGTTCTGGCCATTTGTGTTGGTACATTGTCCTGTGCTAACATTTTACCATGTGATGCCATTACATACTTTTGGGAATTTTGCAAAGCAAGCATCACTTAAACAAAATGAATCAAAGAGGCAGTTGGTGCAAACTTGTCATTAAGTGTATAATCTATCACTTTAGGCAAGTCTACCATCATCACAGCCCAAGTGGTCTAAAATCCTCTATTAAACGATGAAGACTATACTTGGAATGCAGCATCTATGAGACAATAAATCAGTCATCACTCGTGATAAGGGTGCAATAAAAGTCCACATTCATTTCTCCAACACCACATGAGTTTCATTCCGTGCTGTGCCTCAAACTCTCCAACATTGACTTGTCAGGGACCTGTAATAAAGTGCAAATAAAATAAGGTGAGTGCATGTTATCTTTCATACGCGAGCTCTCCCATACACTACATACAACTTAAAAACCTTTCAGGAGCAAAAGTAGTAGCTGATTCTATTATCTAGCTAAAGCAGAATTAGTTCAGGGTTCAACTTGTCCGATTACCCTAAATGTATGGCTAGCGCCTCATCACAAGTGTGGCCATTTGGTTGCAGTGTGTAATACTTAATGATGAGTCTAGACTCAAGTCTCCTTAGTTCTTGAAGTCTATCGCCTCCCTTTTCTCTTACTGGTACTTGGTCGAGAACACAGAAGCTAATGAGGCTGTTGTTGCTCTTATGGTGAGTGGCACAATGTTTCGCTACGGGATATTGTCTGTCCAGATTTTGTATGGCTCTAAGGTGTTCCAGCACTCTCTTTTTGGCCTGATGGATCGTACTCCCTATGTAGAATTTGTTGCAGGGACATTTAAGTGCATATACTGCATACTCTGTGAGGCATGAGAAGTGTTTCAAAATTCTAAATGGTTTACAGTCTTTGGACAGTTTGACTTCTTTTGTGTTTGAGCTGTGTTTACAGGCTTTACACCTACCACACACATAGAATCCTTGAATGGGGTTCATTTTACTAGATGTCTTCAAGTGACTTAGGGCTACGATAGGTAATTTGGGGATATTCCTGGATGCCTATGGCTACATCTTTGTCAGTTTTCAATGTGTCCCAACATTTGTTAATAGCTCCCCTGACCTCTCTTGACTGTAGATTATAATCAGTTATAAATCTAGCTGTTTCTGCATTTGTAGATACATCCTTATTCTGTCTTACAATGATCAGCTCACCTCTCTCTTTTGCTAACTGTTTCCAATGCTGGCTCAATGTATTTCCTGTTATAGCCTCTTTGTTAAATCTCTCACACATGATTTTTGTCTCACATTCAAAATCTTCATTCTTAGTGCAATTTCTCTTGGCACGCAATAACTCTCCCACTGGGATGGAATAAATAAGGCTGCTGGGGTGACAACTCTGTGCATGGAGGAGGCTGTTTCCAGCCGTATCTTTTCTATACAGCGTTGTGATGAGTTTATTATTTTCTACCTTTATTCTCAGGCCTAGAAAGTCAATGGTTTCTCTTTCGATGTGGCTTGTGAAAGACAGGTTATGGTCATTCATATTCAAGGTTTTAACAAACTCAACAGCATCTTCTTCCTCACCCTCCCACACAATAAAAATATCCTCAATGTAGCGAAACCATGTTTTCACCCCTGCCTGATATAGAGGAAGGGGTCTGACCTCCTGCTCCTCCCACCAGCCCAGGTACAACCCGGCAAAGCTGGGAGCGAAGTAGGTGCCCATCGCCGTCCCGAGGATTTGGTGATAGATGGAGCCATTGAAAAGAAAGAAATTCTGAGTCAAGCATCTGTATGCCATATCTAAAACCATTTCTGTATGGAACAGGTAAGATATAGACCTATTCTTAAGGAGGTGCCTGCAAGCGCTGATCCCCATTTCATGTGGAATGCTGGTATACAGGCTGTTGACGTCTAACGTCATCAATAAACAGTTCGTGTTCCATACCACTCCCTCAATTTTCCGTAGAAAATCCCCTGAATCTTTCAAATATGCAGGAAGATCTTGCACCAGGGGCTGGAGGAAGTAGTCAACATACCTGGATGTGTTCGCTAGCAGCTGCCTCTCAAGGAAACTATAGGCCTCCCCAGGGGTTTAGTCATGCTCTTATGGAGTTTGGGCAGGAGGCATAGGGCCGGGAGTTTAGGGTATTTGCACCTCAAAATATTATATTGTTCTACTTCAATCAAACCCCTCTCCTTCCATTCAATTAACTGTTCTTGATACTTTGTGTTTTTGGCATTATACATTTGCTTATTACTCTTTTCCTACTTGCTCACATCACCAAGCTGGGTTAGACCTTCATTAATGTACATTTCTCTTGGTAACACCACAATGCTTTTAACATATTTATTCACTCCTGAGAGTACAGAACGTGAGTCTGCCTTCTAGCTCCTGCTTTAAGCACACATGCAGGGAGTCTGTTGTTTATTTTTACACTATGGTGGAATGTCACATGTTATGTATATAAAACTTTATTGAACCCGACACTCGCACTCGTGAACAAGGAGACTAGATCTCCGAAATGCGTTGAGTGAGCTGCTGTGAATTAAACACACGCTGAACTAAGGAAAGTGGCCTGGACTTCGTTTCTTTTGATTTACCTGGAACGAGGACTGTGTGGAATGTGTGGGTGTTGCGAACCCGTCCAGGCCCGCCGTTGGTAAGGCCATATATATATATATATATATATCTATATATATATATATATATATACATACACACATAGCTATATGTATATGTATAAGCAAGAAAGGGGCATGGCTATGGGATCCTGTTTTCCCCCCAGTTACGCATGCCTGCAAGTTGGCTGGTGGGAGGAACAGGTCCTAAACAAGATACCTAAGAGACATAAAGCCAGGCACTGGTTGAGGTTTATAGATGATGTTTCTGCAGTTTTGGAAGGGGTTGTGAAAAGTGCACAGTAGTATGTGAATAATCTGAATAACAACCCGTGTAACCTCAATTTCACGTCCAAAATCAGTCAGTTCTCGGTTGAATTCTTAGATGTAAAAGTCTCAATCATCAATAACAACTTTAGAGACAACTTTACTCAGGAAAAAGACAGAGTGCAATAGTATATTGCATGCCACCAGTGGTCACCCAAGACACCTCATAGACAGCATTCCATTGGGAGAGCTGCTGAGACTAAAACGCATCTGCAGCTCCACATAAGATTTTGATAAACGTGCAAAAGAGATGATGGTGAGGCAACAAGAGAGAGGGTATTCTAAATCAGTTCTCTCATAAGCCTTGAGCAGGGCAAATGCTAAGACAAGAGAATCTCTGCTAGACCCTTAAGTTAATCTGGGAGAGAACAATGAGGAAAGTCCTGGACTAATCACTACATTTAGTAAGCAAGAGAGGAGAATCAAATCAATTGTCAAAAAGAACTGGCCGATTATGCTTACAGATGGAGTGCTAGGGAATAGACTGCCCGCTTCACCCACGATCACTTTTAGACGATCGTGATCTATGAGGAGCCAATTGGTTAGGATGAGTCCAGAAATTAATATCAGAGGTTCTTGGCTTAAACCTAGAACAGGATTCTATAAATGCTCATCGTGTTGTGTATGTAAATTCGGAGTGAACACAGCCCATTATAATACTCCCTTTTCCAATATGAGTGTGGCAATCAAAGGCAGCTATGGATGCCGCACTGAGTATGCTGTGTATGTTCTGACGTGCACCTGTGGATTGCGCTACGTGGGCAGCACCAAACTACAGGTGGACGTCAGAATTTCTCAGCATCCCAGGGCCATAGTGAACAATGATACATCGTATCCAGTCGCTAGGCACTTTAGAGCAATAAATAATAATGACTTGGGGTGCCACTCATATTATGCAATTAATGCGGTGGCCATTGAGAAGGGGTTGTGATAAAGAGAGACTGTTAAGAAAATTAGAGACCCGCATGATTGTGGAATTGCACAGCAAAAGTCCAAATGGGCTAAATAACACCAAAGATTTGCACAATTATTTATGAATTTACATACTACTGCCATGGTTTTTACAGGATGTTTTCGTAATGTGTTTTATAGCCAATAGAGACTTCATGATGAATGAAATATTGATTTTAATACATTTATATTTGCTTGGTAAGCAATATAAACAAGTATGAATCCTTCTAGAACCGCTAGTTTTTGCACAATAAGGGAATCTGTACAGATTTTACTGTGGTGTTTGTAGGGGTGTTTTTCTTATATATTTATATATAGCACTTTCGTACTTGTTTGTAATAAAGCACTTTGTTGGTAGGTTTCCATATAGCTTGAACATTGTTATGGTAAAATGTGAAACACAAAGAGGTAGATATGTCTAGCCATTGCATTTATGCAGAAAATTATAACTATGGCAACATGTGAAGTACAAGGAGGTGGATATGTTTGGCCATTGCATTTATGCAGAAAATTATAATTATGGCTAAGCAATCCCAGTATAAACATACAATCCAAATAAAAAAAGTATAAAAAATATAAGAAGTAAGAACGTGTTACGGTATAGGTGGTCACAGGCAGACCCAGTATTGCAGTTTTTTTTAGCATAAATTGCTGAATATTTGCACAGTGTGCTGTTTACATATACATATAATTATTCCTATTTTATTATATATAAGTTGGGTATAGGTTTTCTTAAGTTTGTATTATACAAACAACATATTGGGGTTTTTAGTGTTATTTATATATTTATATATTTAAATAATGTATACAATGACATTGACCGTGATTTTTCAATATTTGCACATACTGGCATTTATGCTGATATAAAGTTGTAAAGTACAATGATATGCAAATTGTAAAATATGCCTTCGGCTCAGGAACACTCCTGGAGGTACCGACGGACAGAGCGGGCCCCACAGTCCGAGCCGTTGCCGGGTGAGGTGAGGCCTTCTTCCCACATAAAGCTGGGAAGAACTCCTCGTTATACAAAAAAGTCACGAGGATACGGTAGGGTGGATAAATTTACCACACTCGCCTATTTCAGTAATACTTACATGTTCTGAAAAAATGTTCTTTCTTTCACACTGATGATAGTGTATTTTGCAGTAGCTATATTTCCAGCCTGGCCCTGAAGAATTCCGGTGAACCTCCACCAACACGGCAGAAACATGTTGGCCTAAATTAATCTTATTAGCATACTGGACAGTGATATTTTCACACTGTCATTACACTGTTTTTTACTTGACGTCAAGGTGGATACCAATAAACATATTTTTCTACTTTGACCGCCATTTTAAATCACTATTATATATTTCTTTCTGAGCACTGCACTCTATCAGCACCACGTGTGGTAAGGATACATCAATCTTTAGAACAATGGTCTAAAGAGACTAAGCCACTATCATTGGGCTTGGACATATGGACCCTGTTCGGAAGGTCCTAAATGACGATGTTCCGCCATATGGGTGGGCTGATAGGACTTATTTAAGTATTTGATGTTTCTTTACCACGGGTGGAAACTCTTTATGGTGTAACTCTTTCTCTTGGTGTCTGTCCTACTCAGCTTTTTTTGACCTTCAAGTTTTTTGTTGTTAAGAGAATTGTAAAATATGACCTCATAAGCTAAAATATTACCAGTGGAATGACTCACCGCAATGTTGCAGAAAGACTAATGCATTCGCGTAGTGTGTCTTCTATGTCTAGCTTTGGATAACCATGTGATTCTCGCACATGGAGTGGACACTAAGCATAGTTTAAAAATAATGGCATTTGCTGCATTTCAAATGTGTGTGATCAAGAGCACGGCTGTGCTCAAAACGCGTTGCAGAGCGCAGGATTAAATAAATTACCTTCCTGCCAGAACCTTGTGGCTCGTCCCTCTCTTTCTGCCAGAATTGGAAGTCTAGAGGGAATGCTGTGAGTGATATATATATATATATATATATATATATATATATATATATATATATATATATATATATATATTTTTTTTTTTTTTTTTAAGAAGAAAACCTGAATGCAGTTCTGGACTTGTTTTTTCTAGAAAAGTTAATCTATTTCTGTAGAGTATGTTGAACCACTTACTGTACATGCAGTGGCCGAGAATGCATAAAGCAGGTCTTTGTAGGTTGCATACATTTTACCCTTCTCAGACTATATACGGTGTCCAAAGTTGTTATCAACGGCACTCCAGGGAGTCTTTTGTCTCACTCCAACGTAAAATCTTGCTGCTGTTCTAGTAAATTCGCAGAACACATTTTCAATAATTCCCAAAGACCATTATTCTTGCTTGACAGATTTTTCCAGGGAGAATTCAGTCACCATTTGATTCCAGATGTTTGAAGTATCCAATTCACAATCTTTTCAAGCAAGTAAAAATCGTCGGCCAAGAAACCATTTGAGTTTTCGTTACTAAAGTGGCATGCTAGTAAATAAAGAAATGCTTATCATCAATTCACACTGTTCGCCTGCAAACCCTGACCCCAAGGATGTAGCAGCTGCAAACACCATATTGCATTCTGACTGAATATTGCAGCTATAAGACCAAAGTGGAGCAAGTGACACAATGAACGGATGGGTGATAATTGTAAGCGCTATACAAATGTTAAAAACCATCGAAAACAATCGGCAAAAGCAGTATAGCTTTGTGAGTTACGATGTGTGTGCACAAACAGACTGATGTGTGAAGCAGATTAGGGGGTCCCTGTATCCATGCCATTATGTGCACACCTACACATCAACTACAACACAGTCACTGTCCAGAAAAAAAGGTTAACACAAAGACGGCCTCATTAGGAGGTATGGCTCAACATTGGGCATATTTACAATGGAAGTGAAAGAGCACAGCTTTAGCCTTCTTGGCTTAATGCTGCGCTCCGCCACTTCCGAAACAGAGGGCTGCACCATATTTACAACAACATGGTGCAGCTCTGCGTTTTCCCCGGCGCTGCTGCTAATTTAGCTGTCTAATGCCAATACAGGCACCCTTGCATCATAGTGCAAGGGTGCCTACAATGAGGGGAAGGATTGTTTATGTGGAAGAAGGTGTCCCTTCCTGTACATAAATAATCTTTAAATGGTGTATTGTAACTTCTATGTGTGCTGCTTAATGCAGCACTCATAGAAGTTGCAAAACATCAGTTTTTATTAATGATTGTTTATATGCAGGAAGGGACACCTTCCTGCACATAAACAATCAATGGTGTTTGGCTGTTTCTATGTGTGCTGCACAACGCAGCAGATATGGAAACTGCAAAAACAAGGAGAAATTAAACATTTCTCTGCATTTCGCCAGGGTAAGTCCAGGTTTTCCCTGGTCTTTATTTGGTGATGCCCCATGTTTGCGCCATCCTTTTAAATATTGGGCAGCATCAAATTCAATGGGTGTTGTGGTGGAACATACACTGCAACACCCATTGCCCTCCACTTTGGCGCTAAGTATACCATGAAAGGGTGCCTTATTTACAAGGCAGCGTTAAGCTATGTTAAGTGGCTTAAAGCTGCCTTGTAAATAAGGCGAAGCTCCTTTCACGACACCACAACATGCAAAAAACTGATGTTGTGGTGGCGCTAGAGGCTTGTAAATATGCCCCTATGTTTCATCCCAAGGAGATACTGCAATGTAAAAGTAAGATCATAGGATTTACACTTTACCCTGGTGAAAGCTAATGGCAACAAATGATGGGTTCAGTGGCGGCTGGCACCATGAAAATATAGTGAGACACAATGCCCCAAAACTCACCATGAAGTCTGTGTTCTGTCCAGTGTGTCTCTGGTGGTATCCAGGAAACGATGAGCAGGAAAGGAAAGGTTTTCCTTCCTGCCTAGTGGACTTGAATCCAATCAATCCTGGAGCTGCTCTAATGCTGTTTTCAGCTTGCGAGAAACTCCAGGATAGGTGGAGCAGGCTAACCCAGTGTTCATTTTGAGGCTGGGTGCCAGTGCCAGTAATCACCCGGCTGTTTCACAGCCCTGGGTTTCTGGGTCTACAGTGTGCATGTCAGGCTGGCCGTCGCAAGATCAAACGTTTGCACTAAAAGGGCAGCAGTACCATCCTGCAAATGCAGGAATTAGCCCCACCCTCTGCCCTCACAGCCTGAGCATTCTGCAATTGAAATGACATTTTATTTATTTGTTTTTACCTGTTGTGCTCGAAGCAGGCTGGGTGACACTCCGTTGGCCTTTAGGAGGAACTGCCCTGGATGGGGTGCACTTGCGGTTTTAGCTCCTGCGCAAAATTCAGCTGGTATGTTGCATGCAGTAATCTGGCCATTTTTAGGTATGCCAATATCCAAGACATTCTGATTTTACTAAAATCATGTATAAATGGTATACCTATATGGGTCAGCGGCTTCATTCATTGGTCAGTTCTTGTGTCATTCACATTTGTCTTTCACCCACTACAGCATAAAACATGAAGCAATAGTTCAGGCCACTTTAGCTACACCATGAGTGACAGCATTTTGCTCCTTCACAAACAGGCACACAAATGAATTGCTTTCACTGTCAGGGACTATGATAGTAATGTGTTCCCTTTGAAATGAAAATATACATTTGGTTTTAGTCAGTGTACCTTTTTTACACTGTTGGGGCCCAACAGCACTTCCAACAACAAAGTTTAGAACTGACAAAGCCAAAAGGCTGGCAGCCATCGCCTGACCTTTTGGTATTGCCAATATTTATTTGGGTCTCTGGTGAAATTATACATACACATTACATAGGGAAAACCTGAGAGTAATAGATAAAACAGACTAATTAAGATATTATTGCAGGCCAATAGGGTCGACCAGAATAGAATGACAGAAAACCATGAGAGAAACTGCTCCTGAGAGAAAATGATAA
Source organism: Lissotriton helveticus (assembly GCF_964261635.1). Taxonomy (NCBI): domain Eukaryota; kingdom Metazoa; phylum Chordata; class Amphibia; order Caudata; family Salamandridae; genus Lissotriton; species Lissotriton helveticus. The sequence goes on from NC_136063.1 coordinate 560,176,044, forward strand.
TATTTAGTCTCAAAACACGACCTGGGAGTTCAACAACTTATGCTGCACACCTTTAGACATGACTATTATGTATTAATAGATGTTCACAATTCTACTTTTCACATTATTTTCCAAAACCTTTCATTTTGCCCCTCATTTTTTGAGGGTGAAAAAAACCGAGCTCAAAGAAATACTTACTTAATGAAGCTTGGATGCTCCTTTGGTGATCTCCGAAATTGGCATCTCTGCCAAATCATCCACTCTTTGGCTACAGTCCTATAGCTGCTCAAACTTCATAAGAAGATGACTAGGTCCTCATGTACAAAGATTCCTGTTAAGAAACCATAAATTGTAATATTTTATATTTCACAATTTGCGATTTCTTATCAGGAGTGTACCAAAAATGAAGTCAATAAAGGCACACCAATTTTTACAATATGCCTTTGTTTTTTGCAAACCAACGTATATACTAATAGGTTGGTTCACCACATACAGAATCGTAGTGGGTCACAATTTTACCTACCTCATTAATATGCATGAGGTAGACTGCAAAATACAACCCACTATGATGGGGAAATGGGATGTTGTTAAATAAAATGAACAATTACGCAAGTTTTTTTTAGGAGCATACATAGTACATGGACCACTGCCTGCTCCTAAAAATCTTTTTTGTATCATTCACAAAGGGGACCCATTCCTATTTGCAAAAAGTTATTGTTTTGTCATTCTATTTCAGTTGTAAAACATTAATGCATCCTTATAGGAATTGGTCACCCTTAAAGCACCCCTTACAAGTACAGATTCGGTATCTTTTCCCAAACCCAAATTGTGATTCAGGAATGTAAGGAAATGGCTCTTTTTGCATGTTCAACCCCACATATTTGGACTAACGCTGCTGGTTGTTCGACTCTGAGAGTACACTGAGGCCTAATAACCTGATCATAGTGCCATTTTTCAAGCTTCGTACAAAAGATATGTGAATTGGATACACCCAATTGGCAGGTACTGACTTACTTATACATCCCTAGTATGTGGTACCCAGGGCATGTAAGGCAGTGTGTTCTCCCAGGGCTGCAGCACCATTTGTGCCACCTTGAGTAGGGAAAGGACAAATGGATCCCAGCCTGCACTACAGACTGAAAGAGCAGTGTTTACACTGCAAGTTCAACTTTGCCATCACAGTTAACGGAGTGAATGGCAATGCCACCACTTCCCATTAATTATATATCCAAATCTCCCCTAAGGAAGGTCTGTGGAGCCCTATATATTGTTAAGTAGGACATACATTTTTGATATATTGTAACAGCAAAACTTTCAACTTGTCATTTTGTTGTGGAATTGTTAGTAGCCCCATTGGCTAACTCAAGGATACTGGCTGGCATCCCAGCCTGGCTTATCCCTGAGTGGGACTCCCTAACAGGGTCAAGTAAGGTATCAAATTAATCATGGCATTAAATCCGACCTGACAGCCAGGTCGAATTTAAAGTCATTATTAAACTAAACAACTTTTAGAAATGTGCCACTTTGAAGTCCAGCTAATCCAGTAGCCTCACAAACACCCTGACACACAGACAGATTTCTGACCACCTGGGGAAACGTGTGAATGGCTCACAGGTCCAGGATCAAAGGCAGTTCTTCTCCCAGGATGGCCACTCGGGGTGTTAGTCCAAGAGGAGAGCTTCAATAGGGAGGCCGCCTTAGAAGGGATGTGTGCAACAACACCTCTGAGCAGGATGCCTTTTATTTCTGTAGACAATTAGGAGGAGGGCCAGAGAGGGAAAACTCATTTCCCAAACCATTTTCCCCATGGGCGTGTGGCTCACTGGTAGCCGCACGTCTAGAGTGGGCTATCGTGCTCCTGACAACCAAGGAAGGGTCAACCCATTTTCAAAGGGGCAAGAATGGGGCCCTCTGGGATAGCCAGATGTCACACATTGCAGCAAACATGTCACTTCTTAGGGGAGGACCCAGTAGCCATTGGATAGTGAGCGCATGGTCCCCCGCGGGGCTCTTTACTGGAATAAATGTGGCACCCCTGTCACCCTGCCACTCAGATCACAATGGAATTGGAGAGAGGACCAAAGAAGGACTGCCCTGCTGCCCTTGAAACTTCACAAAGAGATGCTGAACCGTTGTACGGACTGCACCTGCTGCACTGTGGGCTATCAAAGTTTGGACTGTGCCTGTGGCTCATGGCTCGGGAAAAGTTGATTCACGGCCCCAAACTACAGAAGTGACTCCAAGGATCAGTCGGTTGATTCCTTGGAACCAGCTCCAGTGACACAAGAGCTGAAGAAGTCCAAACCAACAAGTTGATAACCACTGCAGAGGTTTTTCCGCTACCAGTCACCAGGCTTACAAAAAGACATATGCGAGATAGCCAAATATTGCACCCATGTCTGTCAGACCCAGAAGTACTATCGGAGTCCAGATTCATTTTAACGACATAAGGAGTTTGCCCCAGTTATACGGGGCAAAAAGACCATTAGCCCGGCATCGGCTGGCCTACTACTGCAATGTAGAGGACTTCAAGGGACCCCGGTCTCTGTGGCCAAAGACGCTCCTCATCACCTGTGGCTCATGGGACCACCACAAAGACACCCCTGTTGACTGCACATCAATTGGAGAATCCATTGCCTGTATCCTCAGCATCAGGACCACTCCATTGATGCCCATGGAAGTCTTCCTGTAAAGTTTGGAACTTGTCTTAAAAACACTCCAGTGGCCAGGGAACTGCTCAAAGTATCCTCTCTGGCCCCCAAGACCTTTACCCTACTGAAGTTGATTATTAAACCCGGGCCAGAGTACTTGCACTAGCTCTGTCAAACTTTTGAAAAGTGGACAAACCTTTTGTTGAACAATCGTTCTTTGTGGTTGCATTTAAAAGTGATAAAAAAATCTCATGTATGTATCTCTGGAACTGCCCAGTGGATTATGATGAGAAAGGTCTCTATTATTCATACAAATACACACTAGTTTTATAAATTGTTGCCATGTAACTTTCTTGTTGTGTGACTTTCTTATTGTGTTGTTTGGTGCTGTTAAATCTTTACACTAAGGGTCTGATTAGGATGGCGAGTGGACTCCTGTCCGCTTGCCACTCTAACAGTGATGGGGACCACCTGACATAGTGTTGGGGGTCCTACAGGCCAAATTACAATGCGACCGTCTCTGTGGTGGTAGCATTGTACAGGTTTTCCATTGCTGCGGGTGCTGCTGCCTGCAGCACCCGCTGCAATGGAAAAAAGGGATGTGTAAGGTATCCCTGTACTACATGACAAGCACCATGCGGAGCCTGTCACTTGATACAGGGATCAAGTGGGAGGGCACCATAGGTGCCCCTTCATATCCAAAGAAAGGGTCCAGGGTGAAGGGAGGCCCGCTACGGGCCCCCAATGTGGGTGAGCCACCATGGAAAGGCTGGCAGGGAGAGACCATCCTAATCCATACAGCGGTGCCAGGTTTGTACGGCCAACATTGTAGGAATTCGGAGGCCCTACGCAGCACCGGCAGGCTCAAGGAGCCCGTCTGATGTATGGTGGTCGAGCTTTCCACCTGCCTGCACACAGCCCGCCATCAAAATCTGGAGGTCAGAAAAGCTGCTTAGAATGGCGGGGAGACTGAAACCGACAGCATGTCAGTGGCGGTCTCCCCACCATCCTAATCACCCTCTAAATTCCTTTGCCAAGCCTTACTGCTCGCTGCCACAGCTACCCAGGGTTTTGCGCAAGGTTAAGTAAATGAGACTGACTAGACCCAAGACACAGAGTGAGTGTACCCCATGATAAGGCCCCACAGCCATATCATTGAGTACACCCAAATTCTCAAAGGGAAGAATCTGTAACATCTTACCGATGCGTAAGTTGGGTTTTGGTGAATTAAAAAATTCCATTTTGTGGTCAAGAAAACTCCAACTTTACGAATCAGAGCCTCCCCAACTATAAAATAGCTTAGTGCATAAGAATCTTAGTCCTTGCTTGATATTGGGATCTTGGAAAACAACAGCTGTGAAACTGTTCCTTTCTCTGAGTTCTTCCTAAAACGCGTCCAAGATCTCACCTTACCTTGAGTTTTGCTATATCCATGGGAATAAACTTATTGATAATTTTGTCATGTATTGTACATGTTTTCACCAAAAAGATAACCAATCAGTATCAAAATGCTTTTTGAGGTCAATTCTTACAATTTAGGATAAGTACAAATCAATTATGACCTGTGCCCTTCCTCAAAAGAGCAGAGTAAGCATTGACCAAAAGACAAAAGGCAATTTGTATCCAGCACCGCAAGGGGGTTATAAAACTAGAATCCCCATTGATACCCTTCTTGCCTAGGCCTGCTCTACCATATCGAAATAATAGCCAAATGGCCTATCTACATCTATTCATTTATATAAAAATCACAAAAACATATTCTGCCCCCTTCTTTAGTATCAACCTAGCATAAAGAAAAACGTACACACTCAGACAAGTATCACAAGGAGGTTTTGTCTTCCATGTCAGTTTCAACACTCTGCCCTTCATTACATTGCTGAATTTGTTTTCTTGGGATTGCTTATGTCTGCACTCATTTTCCAACACTGGCTCATGATCAATTTGAATGAGTAAATAAGTTCACAAGTGCAATTGATTCATTTAGGGTCCAAAAAAAAGTGTAATACAAGGTGATAAGCAAAAGGTTCACATTCATCTAGTACACATAGTTTTATGTGAAAACGCATGCAAACACATGCATGCATAAGTGCGCACAGACTCTTTGTGCAGTGTCTCAATGGACAATCAGTATATGTGCTCTTGTGTTGGTTCAGCTTGATTGTATTGGGAGACTGGATAGCAGAGAAACTGTACTGAAAGGCAATGGTGGATACTGGAACTCTGGGAGTTTGGTTCTTGCCAATTTTCCGATCTGTATATGGGTAGCTTGTTCCAGGTTATGATCCTGACTACTTTGATTTATGCTGGAATTATGCTGTCTATTTTCATTCCTGCATCTGTGATAACATGCATATGGTTGAGTGTAGGCAGTTTATTGGTATTGTTTTTAGTGTTACATGTTAACTGTAAAGAGCACAATCGTCTTTGGTTCTTAGCACTATTATGAACCTACTAGAGCACATAGTAATCCGCTACCCGCATAAGGCACATTGGGAAACAGACAGATTTTTAATTGCTGCCTAAGTTAAATTAATGAAGGTTGATCATGTAAAGGGGGTGACACAGAGCTCCAAAGCGTTGTTGCTCCTATTGAGAATGCTTTTTCGTCTGATCTTGCCTTGCAAGTTGCAAGAATACATAAAAGTTCAAAAGTAGTAGATCTTAAGGTACATACAGGTACATAACAATTGAATTTTGATGCTTCATGAACAATCTAGCTGCCTCGTCCTGAATAATCTGCCACTTGCATGACGGCCTTTTCTGTGGTGGTTAAATACATGCTGTTGTTCTAACAGGAAGGGGTGGGAGCACACTGCTTCACCTCCCAGCACAGTTCACCCCATAGCAATTCTGGTCAATGCAGTTCATGGTACATGCTTACTTCAAATTTCACTGGAGTATTCCACCAAAGTTGGTGCAGGTTAGTGCTGTAAATCTGTGGGCACGTGTTTCTGGATAACATCCGTCATCAGTACAGAAAAAAATGAATTTTATTTGGGGTTGCTGAGCAGGCTGCCACAATATTTTCAGGTCTCAGTACCTCTTACATGTGCACAGGCTCGCTCATCTTCAATAAACTAATAATCTCTGGGAAGAGATGTACAGAGTTAAAGAAAGGCAAAATTCACCTCTGTTTGTTAAGCTTGAAAAAGCACACACCAGAAACAAGAGCTGCTTAGGGTTCCAGTGAGATGTTCATCTAATAGACTGTCCAGATTTAGAAAAAAGTTTTGAGGAAATAGGGCAGTTAGCTATAGCAAATGGTCATTTTATCTTGTTGCAAACTGGAGTTTCTGTCTGTCAATAGAATCTCAGAGTTGGCAGTTTTTTCTAAGGTTAATTTCTAAAAAGCTTACAAATATTTGACATCGAGAAGCTACAATATAGGAGGCCAGTTAGCTATTATGATTGATGGGAAGAATTGAGCTGATTCACACTGATTAGCACTTGCATTTTTTGTGTGTACATATACATTTTCACTCCCAAAAGGATGGAGGAGTTTGGACAATGGTCAAACATAAATATTAAACAACAGGAGGTTCACCTCCATTCAGCATGAGTGGAGTTGAAGTAAACTGTGTAAGAGCCAAGATTTGTGGTCTTTCAGAAATATAACAGGTTTATCACTTTTCCCTTGCAACCAATAGAAATTTTGATTGAGAGTGTGGAGGTCAAATGTGTGAAGGCTGCCAACAGATCTACTAAAAATCAGTGCTCCAGCCGCCCACCCATTATCTCCTTCCATTTTTATCTCATCTAAAGAAGATAGAACTGCAATCTCCGTGCTGCATCATGTGTCGAACCTGGTTGTGCAATGTGCATGTTGTTTGGAGAGTCCATGTAGTGTTGGAGATGAGAAGCAATCATTTGTATTCTAGGCATTTATCCATAAAATGTAGAAGCAAAATCAGCCTGAAGATAGTCAGCACTGTGGGATCCAAGCTGGGTGGCAATGGCGTGGTGACTGCAGGTTATTATCCTTGAGTATCTTTTTCTGGGATAAACAGAAGGGTGAGTACAGGTCCTAATATGGTATTGGCAGTTTTAGATCGACCAACGAGGGATCAGTATGAGTCGAGAGCTCAATCATTTCTGATTCAGAAATTAGGTTTAAAGTTCTCAAAAGCTTTAAGTAGAGGAACAGATTTTGACTCATTTTAAATCAAATGGGCATGGTAGTGGCTCAGATTCAAATGAAGATGGAATAGTCACTCCCTTGTCCCAGAAAAGGAATGGAAGCTGATAGGATCATTCTAGAGGGTGACACAGTAATATTTGTAAAAAGCAGCCATTCACAAATTGAAAACTGATTCTGAAAATTTTGGAGGGATAGATTTAAGGTCCGGATGATTTGAGCATTTTAGAAAGCATTTTCAGCATTTTGTAGAGCTGGTGTGTATTCAGGTTGTTTTACTTTATAGAATTGGGTTCACTGACACAATATTGTCACCCTGTCCCACCCCTGAGCAGGATGGAGCACTCCCCCCACCTAAAAGCATGTGGCAGCCATTGATTTACAACAATCAAACTTACAGGTAGGTAGCCATCTTCCCAGGGAGGGCTGTTTGGGGGAGGGAAGCCTACACTACAACTCCCACCAGGGCCCCGTCCCACCCCTGAGCAGGACGTAGAACTCCACCACAAACTCAGAGATGTTTTCGAAATTCCACCCAAATGTGACAACAGAACAGGTAAGTAGATAGTGCATGCACCCCAACATTCCTCTCAAAAAGCATGGAGTTATATGACAACACCAGCCATCACATCCCACCAATATTGACTCATTGATTAACTAGTCACCTTTTTGTAAATATTCACTTCCCTGTCACATATACACATTGTAAATAAACACTCCAAAAACACCTCTGTATTTGTGTCTGCTCCATGTTTAGCACAAGATGTACAATGTTGACCTTGATTACAATGTACCAGGACCACAGATTGTTTGTAGGCAAGGAGAGACAGAAGGTACCTAGGAAAACACAACAGAACAATATTACCTCTTCAGGCGGTGGCCTCACAGCCATTACACAACACTTGTCATGAAGGTACTCCTATCTGCACACATTACAATGAGCAACAGTACCGATATAGCCATCCTGTAGCTGTACATAACTACCCTGTCCCAGAAACATTAGCAGCCAGCACAGAGCCAACAACGGGCAGGCACGCTATCCTAGGCCTTAACAACAACAACATCAGCAGACAATGACCCTGTTGTACGTGTTTTGCTCACCTTCAAGGGAAGTAGCGATTGATGAGCTGTTGACACAGGTCGACACCTTCCTCCTCAGCACTATCCTCTTCACTGGACATGTGTGGGTTTGCAGGTGGGCCCTCGGCTGCTTATCAGCATCCAGGAGCAGGGGATCTCATTGCACAAGGCCAGGTTGTGGAGCAAGCAGCATGCAACTACAATCTGACACTCCTTTTTGGGCGAGTACATTAGTGCACCTCCAGTCTTCTCCAGGCAGTGAAGTCGTGACTTCAGGAGACCACTACATGACATGTCCTCTCATGGGCATCATTGTAGCGGACTTCAGCCGGGGTCCTGGGATTCCGCAGTGGGCTCAGCAACCAAGGCCGGTTGGGATATGCAGAGTCACCTAGGTGTGAGATATACATACCGATTAGGTGACATAACTGTGGCAGAGGATAGCAGGTCACACATGCAGCACGCTACTTGACTCTGCGTACTCACCCACAATCCATGCAAGCTCCGGAAGCAGATTAGCCATCAGCTGTGAAACAATGCTGTTACGTAGGATGTACGAGTCATGGGCAGAGCTGGGAAATTTGGCACAGACGTGTGAGATGATCATATCTCCCTGGCACACCACTTGAACATTGATCGAATGGAAATGTTTCCTGTTCCTGTAGATGTGCTCACATGCCTGTGGTGGAACCAGGCCAACATGGGTGCAGTCAATGGCACCAACAACATTAGGGATGTGCCGAAGGGCATAAAAATCACCCTACACAACCGCCAATTCATGCCCCCTGGGGAAATTGATGTATTGGTCATTGTAGGTCATCATAGCGGACAGGACATCACGTAGCACCATGCTGAACATAGGTTGCGACATCCCACCTGTGGTAGAAACCGTGTACTGGAATGAACCAGTAGCAAAGAAATGCAGGGACACCATCACCTTACACGTGGGTGTCAAAGCAGTCAGATATGTTCTGCGAGGCTACAGGTGGTGCTCCAACTGAGCACATAGGTCTTATAGGGTTGGTCGATCCACACGGAATTACCATATGACGTCCTCATCCTCCATGTCTGCCAGCACTGTGAAGGGACGATGCACATTTAGTTGCCTCCTATGTGAGATGATAGGACACACTTGTCATTGCAAACCACCATGAGATGTGTCCAACATCTTACATTTTGACTGACACAATAGCAAACAATTACTGGCATCACAGTTCAGCTTACAGCACAACTTACATGTAGGAACACCTTCAGCTACACTAGTCATATACTTGTCCACTTTTCACACAGTGAGTACCTCCAAAACCAAATCTAAATATGCGAATGCCCAAAGGTACATGTCCACATCTTGGTAACCAGCCCTGAGAGTAGTTCATACAGCATATGTGTGAAACCACAACACTGATGTCCCCTACCTAGCTGCTGTACCTGCCACACCTCCTTGTGTAAGTCAAACAGGGCACACATAAACAATACAATGAGCGCAGTCTGTGCATTCAGATCTTGAATGGTTTTTTTTTAAACATATTTTATTGTTTTATATATTCATCATACATATATATCATCATCGCAAGTCAGCAACATGAGACAACGCCTCGTTGTCCCGCTTCCTTATTCGTCCTATGACATATTCAATATTAATGCTGTTCCCCACCGCAATGAGATATATACCCAGTTATACTGTAGCTCGCAGACTGACAAATCCAGTCCCCAATTCAATTATCCCCACCCTTCACTGATTCCACCTCCCCCTCCCCCTGCACCAGTGTGTGTGACTACTCTCATCACTATCTATCGTATATCATGCTTCAACCATAACTGATAACATTCCTCTGTGTACCTATTGATCCTAGGGGACCCCACCCATCCCAGCTCACTCTAGCTTAACACCCCCTATCCAGTGCTCTGATAGCGCCTGTACCAATGCCTCCCATGCTTTCGCTGAGTCTAGTGCCTTTTCATTGTTAAGCCGTCGCTCTTGCTGATATCTAATCTCCCTCTCACTACCCACCCATTTTAAAAACTCGGTTCTCCATTTCTCCCCCTTGGGTCCCTCCTTTGCTTTCCGATGTCTCGTTATTTCCCTTTTTGCTAGAATTAGCCCCATGTCCACCAATTTGCTTGTTATTTTGGTTTTAGAAGTGTGCGGAAACCAGTGTAGTATAAAAGTTGCAATATCAAAAGTCAGCTGTCGCTCTGTGATCGTGTTCAGCATGTATCCCACTTCTTCCCAATAGTCTCCTAATTTAGGGCATGACCATAGCATATGTTCCAATTCTGCTCCTTCATACGCACATCGGGGGCATGCTGCGTCTACTACTCTAAAATATTTCCTAATTCTTCCTGGGGTAAGATACGCTCTGTGTAGTATATAGAAATGCACCAGCTGGAATCTTGCATTTCTCGTGCTTTTCCAAGCCCTCCGCAGTATTTTTGCCCAGGCTGTCTCCGGTATGGGTTTCTCTATACCGGCTTCCCATTTTGCTTTCAGATTGTCCAAGGGCGCTAGCCCTTTATTCAACATCCTAGCATAAAGACAATTGACCGCCTTAAAGGTCCCAGCAGCCATCATTGTGTATTGACACGCCATTGTCGTTTTGGGTTCCTTAAGCCCTTCCCTCCATTGCGCTTTCAGATTGTCCAAGGGCGCTTGCCTTTTATTCAACATCCTAGCATAAAGACAAGTTACCACCTTAAAGGTCCCAGCAGCCATCATTGTGTATTGACACGCCATTGCTGTTTTGGGTTCTGTAAGCCCTTCCCTCCAGTGCGCTTGCAGCACACCTGTCAGTGCAGCATGTAATAGAAACCCTCCTCTAGGCAGATCATACCTCTCTTGCAACGCCTGGTAGGACAGCATTTCCCCGTCTTCATAGAGGTCTCCAATTACTTGGATCCCTTCTTGCTCCCAGACCCGCAATGGTGCCCAATCGCCCCCATGGGGTAGCGCCGTAGCCATCCCTAGCGGGATTTCAGGCGCATAGTGATGCCCGACACCCGCCCTGCGTTGGGATCGATTCCAGCATAGTCTTAGTGTCTTTTCTTCCAAGGAGAGATCCCTAGGAACTAGCTTTTGTTGCATGACTATAAAGGAGAGAACATGGCGGGGGATCCCCCTACCTCTTAAATGCTCTGGGCCCCTGAATTCCTTGGCTACTGCTTGCGTTAATACTTGTAGCTGGGCCGCCAAATGATACAATTCAAAATCAGGAACCGCTAGCCTGCCCTCAGCCTTGGGTCTAACCAGCGTCACCTGTGCCACTCTACTTCTGCCCGACCCCCACAGGAATCCCACTATCAGTGATTTAAGCAATTTAAATATCGAGCTCGGGATCCATATTGGTAGAGTTCTGAAAAAATATTGCAGCCTAGTTAGCGCTACCATCTTTAATAGGGCTATACAGCCTGTCACAGACAACGGGAACGCAGCACAAAAGGCCATACTACCCTTCAATGCCCTCACGCCTTTCCCAACATTCCCCTCCAACATATCAGTGGCACTGTGATAAATATGCACTCCTAAGTATGCCAGACAGGTCGGTTCCCATCTCACTTCACTAGGTCCGATGGGAGTAGGCTCTCCAGGTCTCATCGGAAACAAACATGTTTTAGACCAGTTCACCCGCAGTTCCGATATATCTCCAAACCCTGAGAGCAAGCTCGCCACTCCCTCCAGTGCTCTCCCTGTGTCCTCTAAAAACATCAGTAGGTCATCGGCGTATAGCAAAATATATTGCCATTCTCCTCTGTAGCTCAGGCCCCTGTAGTTCTCTCCTAATCTGGCCTTTGTCGCTAGCGGTTCTATGGCTAGTGCAGACAACAAGGGGGAGAGCGAACACCCTGCCTAGTCCCCCGAGCTACCGGGTACTGAGATTATATCAATGACCCAACCCGCACTCTAGATACTGCGGATGTGTATAGCACTCTTGTCCAAGTCACAAAATCAGAGCCCACTCCAAAACGTCCTAGCGTCTTATATAGGTACAACCATTCTAGGCTATGAAAGGCTTTCTCAATATCTACTGACAGCACCACAGGTTGTTGCGCCCCCGGTTGATCCTCTTCTAAAATCCGTATTATTCTGCGAACACTAAGGGAGGTATTCCTAGTCGGGATAAACCCAGCTTGATCCTCAGGGATCAGTGTGGGCATATGCTGCATTAGGTGAGTCGCCAATATCCTACTCAAGATTTTATAATCAGTAGTCAACATTGACAATGGGCGATAAGAGGCCGTGTCCGTCCCCGCACGTCCAGTTTTCAGTAGCGGGATCACAAGTGCTTCCCGCATGGAGCCAGGGAGTTGACCCAGTTCTTTCGCCTCTTTGTAAACCTCCAGTAGCCTCGGGGCCAGCAAGTCTATATATTTCAAGTAAAACTTGATCGGTAATCCATCAGTCCCCGGCATTTTATTTCAGGCCATATGCTTGCTAGCACTCCTAATTTCCTCAAATTTTATGTCTTGGCCTAAACATTTCGCCTGCTCCTCCTCCAGTACTGGGAGTGTCACCCTATCTAGGAAGGAGTCAATCTCAAGATCCCCGGCCCACAATGAACTATCGTACAATATCTCAGAGTACTGCTGGAATCGATGCAAAATCTCACTCTGGGCAAAAACTACCACCCCTCCATCATCCTCTAGCGCCAATATAGGCGAGCCTCTTTTCGTCGAGTTGGCCAGCCAATACTGCCTTATCCCCCTCCGCATGTGATTTCGTAAGATAAGTTTTATAGTCAAAACAGCGTAGTCTCTCCATCTCCACTGCCACCTCTTATTTCGCCTCTATCACTTCCTCGTGAGCCTCGGGTGCCCTGGCCGTGCCAATTCCGCCTTCCTCAATCTACTCTCGGCCCGGTCTACATCTTGCAGCAGTACTCTCCTCACCCCAACATATTTACCTATGCAGAGCCCCCGTATTACTGTCTTGAAGGCGTCTCATTCCAGCACCCTTGTGGAGGCTGTACCCGCATTTTCAGTTAAGTAGTGTGTTATCCCTTCCTTCACCTCTTTCTGGAAAACCGGGTCCTCCAGTGTCTCAGGCCGAAGACGCCAGGTGGGGATGGCCGACACCACCGGCATCCAGTGCATGGTAAGCAACAATGGATTATGATCTGAAAGTGTCTTGGCTAGGTATTCGGTATGCACTACAGCCGGCACTACCGCGGGTGAACATAGTACTGTATCTAGTCGGACATGCAAATCATGCACCACCGAGAAGTATGAATAATCCCGGTCAAATGGGTGGTGCGAACACCACACATCTATTAACTTCCACCTGTCTTGCCAGTCCCGTCTACATTTAGTTAATCTATGTACCGGGGAGTCCATCAGAGGGGGATGCGATCTATCTAGCGCCACATCCGCCATAGTGCTACAATCCCCACCCAACATCAGCGAGCCTGTAAAGTAATGTGCTAACGTGCTAGACAAACGCTCCAAGAAACGTGGCTGGTCAATGTTCGGTGCATAAATGCTACATAGCGCTATATCTCTGCCTCGGAGTCTACCTTCTATTGATACAAACCTGCCTTTCGGATCTATCGTCTGTCTTGTCACCTGGAAAGGAACTCCAGCTCTAATCCATATCAATGCCCCCCGTGCGAACGCTGAATATGGGGTGTTAAATACCTGCCCTCTCCACCTCCTCTGCAAAGCTATACCCTCCGTCTTAGTGAGGTGAGTCTCCTGCAGCAGCGCTATATGGACCCCTCTTCTAACCAAATATGCGTGGACCTTATGGCGACGTTGCATGGTATGGAGCCCCCTTACATTCCAGGTTATACAGCGTAGGTCAGCTACAGCACCTATCGCTAATGTGTACTGTCATCCTCTTCGTACCTGTCACAGAAACCACACCGGTGCACCCCTGAACTCAACTCCCCTCCCAACATCCGAGCCACCTCCCACAAGAACAGGTCCTAGAACCAAACAGCTAGTCCCCATCCAAACAATTGCAACAAAGAACACACAACTAAGCCCACCAGCGATCTCTTTGGGCATGCCTTATGGGCAACGAGGGGAGCTCAGCACCGAAGACTCACCGCTTTTCCTCTGCTAACATCTGGCCCTGAAAACCCTAGTCAGTTGGACGCTTCATGCGTTATCCCCCCGATCATCACCTGAAAACTCAATGAGCTGCAGTGAATGTAGCACCCGCCTCCCATCCTCAATATTCCCAATGACTCTCATCAGCCCCAACAGCAACACGTCGACCGCCCCAACTGCATCTGATCATTCCTCTAACATCCCATCCGCCGTTGCTGGAGTGATCTGCGGCACTCGTACACTGCCCGCCTCCGAGACCTCTGTATCCAAGCGTTCATTATCTTTGTCCGAGTGTGTGCCTCCTGTAGATTGCATCCTCTGCCCTCCTGATAACGTGGTTACCCCCTCCAGCACCCCTACTGCTCTATCTCAGTCTGCGACACTGACGGCCGCCTCAATCCTTGCACTCTGTGTCGGAGCCGCTGCGATTTGCGCTGTGGTAACCCGTCTAAGGCGCCTCGAGTTCACCGGTCTTGGCCATCCTTCCCAGCTCTGTAGGATTCCAACCATATGCATGCTTCATCTGGGGTTTCACAGAAACATGTCTTGCCATCCACGATTATCCGTAGTTTGGCTGCAAACAACAAGGAGTATTGAAGTCCTTCTTCCCTCAGTTCTCTTTTAACGGCAAGAGCAGTAATACAATCTAGGGCATTCGCCATTGTGGCCTTCAGCGCAGTCTGTGCCGGTTCTACCACTTGAATCGCTCCCTCTACAATCTTTATCCTATCCACCAATTTAGAGTGGTCTGCCCGCAGGAGCCCTAGTCCTGTAGCCACCTGTGCTATGTCTTGTTGGAGAGCGGTGAGAGAGTCCGCAATTGCCGTTAAAATTTTATCAAACTGCTACTGAAGATTAAGGTTGTGAGTCACTTCCGGCTGGGTTTATTCCGCCTGGCTATTGGGTTCGCTATCCGACTGCTGCTGAGCTCCCTCCTTCTTTCCTTTTGGTTTCCCCATGGAGGCGGTCGTTGGGGGCTATTCTCCCAGCTCTTCGTGGCCCAGCAAAAAAATTATACTAGTTATGCTGGGAGCAGTGCGCTGTTGCCACAGCTTATCGGGGAAAGTCAATCTTGTGAGTGTTCTGACATACTCGCGGTGCTATACCTCATCATGAAAGTGCGACAGCCCCCAGAGATCCGTTATGGTCTTAAGATCTTATCTTCTTCCTGGGTTGTTAGTGTTTCCCCTCCGTGGTGCACACAATTGAGCCCTGCCAGTGTCGTCGTTTGCTCCAGCTGCAGCTGCCTATCTCAGAGCCCCCAGCGTCAGTATCCACCACAAGGAGTCAGGTTCCCAGGCTCCCAGCTGAGCCCACGCACAGCCCTGGCACTATCCACTCAGAGCCTCGTCTCCTCATATCAGTATTAAGGCGCCAGACAGTATGGTTTATAAGTGTATTCAGGCGCCGCTAAGTGTCCAAACCTCGAGCTCCAAACAGTGCTGCTCCTCCAGGGTATCTATACCAACAGTGATGCCCCTACTCATGCTCTGCCAGGGGTCCCCCCGCTCCCGAGCTTTGGGCACTGTCTGTCGCTCTCTTCAGCCCACTGCACCACAGACGCCAGCGTCTTGGATTCAACTTCAGCTGCCTCCGCCGCCGATACTCTCGCCTGAGCTCTGCAGGTGTCTACGCCCCCTGTGCCCCGGCTCGCAGAGAGCGGCGGCCCCGGGACCTCGCACCCCCCTATGCAGTTCACGGGCCCGGCTCCCCTATGCCCCACTCACTAGTGCGATGTCAGGCCTCTCTCCAGCTCCCAACTCAGCCGCATTCGCCGCCCAGCTGCCACGGGAGTCCCGGTCCCCTCAACACCTTCCTCTTCTCAGCAACCCCTCCGGCAGAGTGCCACACCAGCATGGGTTAAGTCCAATTTTACTTCCTGCCGCTGCCTCCTCGTTCCAGCCGGTAGCCCCCAGCTGCAGCCAGTGTCAGCCTCGCTCCTCCGGGAAGCCCCAGCTATTGCGACGATGCCAATCCTCGGCGCCACCTCCGCCGGACGTCCACCATCTTTGTTCCGCCTCCCGTTAACCACTGCCAGCCAGGAAATCAAAGGGGGCCGCTGCAGTCCTCGCCGATCCACCATTCGAGTACACCTAGGCGGGCGCGCTCCGCTCCTCAAAGCCCATATGTCCGTTGCCTGGGCCCCGCGGCAATTCTGGTCTCCTCCGTGGCATCCGCCTCCCGGCAAAGTGCCGCAGTCCGGGACGAGACCCGTCTCGCGTTCCACCGCTCACCTCCTCGACGATATTCAGGGCCCCTAAATGCCAGCCTTGCCCCCCTCGGCAGCTCCTCCTCATCGGGCGGCGATCGCCACGAGAGCCGTCCTCCGGGGCTGTCGGTGGAGCCCGCCCGCAATTTTGCATTCGCCTCTCTTCCTTCGCCGCCAGCCGAGCAACCAGTGAGGAAGCTCCAAATCCTGCGCCGCTGCGCTAACCGAAGGTGCCCAGGCAATCACGCTTCGTCCCCCTGTGGATCAGTGGTGTCAGGGGGTGAGAAGCTTCGGTATTTCAGGATTAATCCAGGGTTTATGGCGGAGCTTGGCTCCTATGCGGCTACCGCCATCTGCTTCCAAGCCACGCCCCCTTCTTATCTTGTATGTCAATGAGCTAAGCATAATACACTGTGAAATATGCGCATTTTGTAGCCAGACATTCATCACTGTGTTTTGCCTGGCCATATTACACATTGACATGTGTACATATTGGAGAGTCCATCACAACACTGATCTGTGTACATGCGCAGCAATATCACAATTGACATGTGAATGAGTACATGCCAATGTTTGCAGTCATGTGAACAACAGGCTGTAGTCAGCAATGGGCTAAATGTTACACTGGCATTGTGTGCACTGTCTTGTTCCATGAATCAGTGCCCCAACCTTATTTAACTTGCATTTAGCTGGGATTTCATCAAGGCTTAGTGAAATTAATTCTCACTCTCCGACTGTTGCAGGTTTTAATGTTTCACATTTACTTTATGCCGATGATATTGTTTTAATAAGCTATACCAAGGTGGGTCTGCAGAGATTAATTAATGAAAGTGCACAGTACGTCTCCACTCATTGCCTAAAGATTAACTTAAAAAAGACTAAAACAATGCTATTGACTAGAGGGTTGGCTGTAAGACCAAAATTGAGAATGGAGGGGACTGTATTAGAATCGGTCACTTAATATAGATATTTGGGTGTTATAATAGATGCTAGGGGCAAGGGTAAAAACCAGTGTGCTGCACTACAGAGAAGAAACAACTCATTAATTGATGCATTTTCCAAACTTCAGAATAACTTAAAAGGGCTGCCCCTTAACCAACTATTACAAATTATGTCAGTTAAACATGTGCCAACTCTTGCATATGGAGTAGAGACCTTAAGAGGTTGTGCTGACAACACCATAGATAAGCTAGTGAAAGGGACCTACCGACGCCTGCTTTAATCTTCCGCGACATTCTTCACCGGCACAAATCCAACTTGAGTTCGGACTTAAACGACAGAACCTAAATAGCTTAGGAGCTTATTTAAAATTCTGCCACAAAATTAGAAGGGATAATAATTCCTCGCTTATGACAGTGGTTTGGGAGGCAATATGCGATAATAAACATAAGCAGCTCATGAATATTTCAAACTGGCGATAGATACGTTCAATGCGGAACAACTATGGGCCTTACCTCTTTCACAGGTGGCTTTTAATAAAGTTATAAATGGGCGCAGCAAAAAATTGTCGTCTTTATGGGATAAAGCAGTACTGGCAAAGAGATCCCATGCATGGACAGTTATTGCTTCGTACGGTATGCTAAAACCCCAAAGATATTTAGGAGACTCAAATAGCCAAAGGGCAAAGCTGAAGCTGATGAATCTCAGATTTAGAAATAGCCAATTTCTTGGAGATGCCCCTTTATGGAAATTGATGAGTAGTGAGAGGGTGTGTCGCCTCTGTTATTACAAGAGGGAAGGCATTTGTCATATCATCTGTAGCTGCCCTGTACTAATAGAGGAACGTAGGAGGCTGTTAAGGTCGGACTTTAGTAGTCAAATTATACGAACATGCCGACAAGCAGTCATAGCCAGTTTACAAGGAGAAAGCTTGCAATTTATGGGTAGACTTTTGAAGTTTATAGAAATAGTGGAGAACAAATTGCTTAACTATGGACAATGAGGATGGTTTTATTTATATTTGGTTTTCTACATTGATGAAAAGTTTCTTTTAATTATGTGGTCTTAATAATGTATGAAATGTAAGAAGAATTGTATAATGTTGTTTTAATTGTAAGTTTTTAGCAACTGAACAATACATTTTATATTCATTCATTCCATGAATAAGGTGTCTACTTTACACTTGTGAGATATGGCCATTGCCAGTGACACAGCATTATGTGTCCATAGGTGCTGTGAACGTACTCCACCACCCAAACCACGGTCATTGTCACCAATTTGATATTAGCCATATCGCGGTGGCGACTGGGTGGCACCTGCGGTATGTCACCACCAATGCCCACCACAATCACAGTAGTGATTAACACATTTGGAAATGGCTGTTGGTGTGCAACACCAACACAATCACGGCCATGGGCACCAAGATCAAGCGGCCGAATCACGGTAGCGACCACTTGGCACCTGCTGTGTGTCACCACCAATGCCCACCGCAATCGTGGTAGTGATTAACACATTTTGAAATAGCAGTTGGTGTGCTCCACCAACACAATTATAGCCATGGGCACCAATATCAAGCGGCCAAATCACGGTAGCGACCACCTGGCCCCTGCGGTGTACCACCACCTATGCTCACCGCAATTGGCAAATGGCGGTAGGCATGCTCAGTCACCCAAACCACGGTCATTGGCACCAATTTAATAGCAGTCATATCACAGTGGTGACCGCCTGGCCCCTGCGGTGTGTCACTACCAATGCCAGAGCCCTTACAACCAATGGGAACCTCAATTTTTAGAAGCCTAATTCAATTTTGAAAATCGCGGTAGGAGTGGTCCGCTACCACGTGGCTGGTCCTTGGATGCAATTGTAAGATGCACGATTGCGGTAGCCACCACCTGGCCCCAGCGGTGTGTCACCGCCAATGCTCAAGCCCTTAAAGCCAATGGGAACCGCAATCGCGGTAGCCTGAAGCAATTTGAAAATCGCAGTATGTGTGCTCCACTACCGCGGGTCGGTCATTGCATTCAATTGCAAGATGCACCATCGCTGTAGCAACCGCCTGGCCCGTGCAGTATGTCACCACCAATCCCCAAGCCCTTACAGCCAATGGGCATCGCAATCGCGGTAGCATGATGCAATTTTGAAAATCACAGTAGGCGCACTCCGCCACCGCGGGCCCGGTCATTGGATGCAATTGAAAAAGGCGGACCTGGAACACCAATTGCAGCAGCTTACAACCATTGAAACTACCCCAGGGGGCTATATATGTGTTGGAGAGAGCCTCACCTTAACACTGCTTCAAGACACTGCTGTCTGACACTCTTCACCAGCAACTGTTGCTACTCCTGTCTCCTCGACCCATACACTGCTGCCTGACACTCCTCACCTCCAGCTGCTGCTACTCCTCTCTCCTGAACCTAGACACTGCTGCCTGACACTCCTCACTACCCACTCCTGCTTCCCCTGTCTCATGGACCCAGTGATGGCGAAGACTAAGAACATCAGGGCCCATCCTTTCACCACAGAGGAGCTGGAGGTCGTGGTGGACGAGGTGCTCACACAGTATGGGAGGCTATATGGTGGTCCAGATGTCATGGTAAGTGTCTCATATTGGTAGAGAGAGTGCAGGGAGTGCACACATGAAGCTGATCTGCTGCAGTATGTGCCTGAGAGTGTGGCTTTGTGTGATACAGTGCCTAGCATGCTGACTTCAGGGTAAAGGGGTTTGTAGCCTACTTTACACATTTTCCTGGCTGCATATTGGGATGGAGGGACATGCAGTGTTTTTGCAGCCATACATTGACACTGCAAGTTTGGTAAGCTGGAGTCAGGACAGAAATTGCCTGTGCTAATGTCTGTTTGGGTCCATGAGGTTCTTCAGAGGCACATCTGTGACATTACCAAGAGTTTCCTTCCAGAATGTAATGATGGAAGTGTGTCTGACTAAATATTGCCACCATGGATGTGTCAGCATTATGCACTATAGTGCAATGCCAGAAGATGACACTCAAGTTGGAAATACAGCTATGACACAGCAGATTGTTGTACATTTGAAACAACTCCTTTCCATTTTCATCATTATGTGTACTGACTCGCATGTGTAGGCACTGTTTGCTCTCTCATATTGTCCCTGCATGTGACATTTCTGAGGCCCCATGTTGAACCTCAGTGTGAGCCCCCTGGCCTGCACAGTCACTGCCCAATTTGACAAGGACACATCACTGAATGGACAGAGTGAGACATATAGGTTGTCTGATACACTATCCATCGAAGAACTATGTCAGGCCTGTGGATTGCACAAGAAAGACCTTGTGAGAAGGGTGTGAGGTTGAAAGATCATGTCCCTAAATGTGACCTCCATGACACAGTGAGGTCACATTTTTTAAACAAATCAAGGACATTGAGGGGCGTGCAGTGTTGGACACAGTGAATCTGCCCCGAAACATAATTTCAAATGTAATCTATATCTTGCTCACCCACAGACTGGATAGCAGATGTGGGCCCCCTACACATAGCTTTCTGTGCTGGCATCCTGCATGTGTATGAGATGGGAAGGTACTGTGTCCATCCTCATACCTGCTTGTATTTTTGTATGATTCTCCCATGCGTATGTAGTAAGTGAGATGCTGTATTGTTCTGCTAAACATATCTGTAAAGTAGTGCTGAGTTTGTGCACGCTCCTGTACTGAGAGATAGTGATACATAACCCAGTGTCACTGAAATTTCCTCCTCTAGTCTCGCATTCCTGCAGCTAAAAGTCCACCAGCGGAAGGCCTTATGGAGGGCCGTTGCACGAAAGCTTTGGGCTCTGGATGTCTCCAACTGATGGCACACACACTGTCACAAGAAGTGGGATGACATCTGCTGGCTGAGCAAAAACATGGCAGAGATGATGCTGGGGCTGCTCCCTCAGACTGGCAGGTTGGTGTGCAGGAGCAGGACACCACTAATGGCCCCCATCTTAGCTATGACAAAGCCTGAGCTGGAGGCACGTTTGAAAGACCATCAGCAGCAAGCTGGGAGTGAGTATTCTGGGAAGGGTAACTGGTTGTGTGTGACTGCATGTATTCCTAGCCTGAGCCAGTGCTGAGCTCTGTGATGTTGCTAGTCTGATGCAATGGCTTTTAAGTGGCCTCTGTGTTGGGTGCAGCTGTCATGCTTTTTTGCTACATGTACTTTCTCATGTCATTGATGTAATGGCCCTTGACGTTGCATTCTGAGTTAGGGCCTTATGGCATCGGCTGCATTGGGCAGCCAGGGACATCCCATGGCAGTGAACGGCAGTGTGCCTCATCTGATTGTGCTTTCATCAATGTGTGCAGTGCCTGACCTAAAAAATTGTGAGAACTACACATCTGACACCAATGTGCTACTGTAGTTGGGCCCCAAAGTATGACATGGTGGATGGCATGAGCTCATGGCCCTTGTGAACTTTTATTTAGGAGTCTGTATCTGTGTTGTCCCCTTATGATGACTCAATACGTGACTGTGACTACATGTTGGGAGGTACATCTTTTGCAGCCACAGAGACATAGGTATGCTCAGAAGGATCTGTAAGTCTGGTAACACGGAGGCACAGGCAAGCAATTTGGCTGTGTAGACATCACATGAGTCAATTATGCCAAATTTGCATGATATTATGCAATATTTGACTTTGGAATAAAGCTTTCAGAATGTGATTGCACAGGGTGGTGTGCAACATGGGGGTATCATCATCTTGTTTTGTGCTTTGCTTGCATTTGATGTTTGTGTGAATGGCATTAAACTGCCCCTACATCTCTGTCTCTTACAGCATCTACCGAGGGCACAGAAGGACATGGGACTGACATCAGTGGGGAGGCATCAGGTACGACTGCTACACATGAGCACACTGACACTGATGTGACCAACGCCTCAAAGAGGGACAGGAGTTTACTTGAGAAATCCCAGCCAGAAACACCAACCTCAACATCATCTGATGCCAGCGGTGACTCCTCTATGTTGACCGGCACAGGGAGTGAGAAATATGCCTCTTCTTCCACCACACATCGTCCAGTGCCAGCCCTCCCAGCTACTTCCACTAGTGCTGTCTGTGCCTGCAGCCTTAGGAAGGGTAGAGTGTTCTTCCCCCCCAGGTACCGCTGCCCCTGCCCCTGTCTCCCCTGCTGCCCTCAGCGTTGAGGCTGTGGACCTTTTGCGCCAGCCTTCCTAGACCATGAAAAGAAGTTGGCACAGGTAGTTGCCATCATGGAGGGCATTCATTCAGACGTGGGTTGGCTACACAGGACTGTCCAGTCTTTGTCTTCCACTGTGATGCAGCCATTCAACTGTCAAAAGCTCAGAGTCCAGCTCCAGTCCCTTTGGCCGCCCCCTGCCAGTGTCTACATCTGATGAGAGTGACCACACACCACAGCACACAGGCTCAAGATACACCACACGCAGTACACAACAGCAGCACCCCAAGCAGACCAGGGCGCAGACACCATCCCCCAAAGAAACCAAAGTCACCCCAAAGCACAAAGGCAAAAGCCCTTCAGGTGACACTCAGGGGCATCAAGCCAAGAAGCAGCCCTCAGGCTCACATGATTCAAAAGCATGCCCATCCAAGGGAGCTCCCATCCCAAAAGCGTCTCCCAAAGACAAGCAGACAGTATATTTGCCTGCTGTGAAGCTGGTGCCTGCTAAGAGTCCAAAGAAAAATCCCTCTAAGGCAGATTCACCCACAACCTCAACTCCCATCCACATCCCTGTGAAGCAGAGAAAGGAGGGCACTGTATGGAGTTCACCTGGTCAACAGGGGTTGGAGGGGTTGGAGGGGAAAAGGCCAAGCATACCACTCAAACCAGCAGATCCACAGAGGGAGGGCCACCAGCTGCACCTGATGCACCTGTGGTAGAGATTGAGTTTGTTGTGCCCGCCTCACTTACCACTCCTCCCAAATCAGCTCTTGGCTATCGAGTCCCCAAGAAGTGGAAAGGCACCCCTCCACGTGCCACCACACCACCCAGTCCAAAAAGCCCTCCGGCTCCCAAAGCCACTGATGCCTCTACCTCAGTTGGTCCTCTCTCTCCCAGGTCCAGTCCTCCAACCGTCCCGACACTTAGCCACCTCCTAGTCCGACTGAGTCCAAGTCTGAGTCAAAGACCTCCTCACACACCTGTCTCTCCCACAGCGGTGCCTGGACTACCCATTTTTATTCCCCTAGCTGTGTTTCTGACCATGGCAGTGTACAATCTCAGCCATTCCCGGTGCAGTCTCACATGCACACATGTGTCTACTTTGAACTGTGGACTGGCCACTGGCCTTGCTCTTCATCACTTAGGATGCCCATTCCCTGTGCAGTTTCTCATGCACACATTCACTTTGCTTTGGCCACTGGACTTGCTGTTGTTTACTATGGATGCCCATTCCCTGTGCAGTTTCTCAAGCATACATGTGCCTACTTTGCACTTTGTACTGGCCAATGGCCTTGCTCCTGTCTACTTTTGATGCCTATCTATGTCATATGTAATAAAGACAGTTACTGTTGTCTGCTTTGTCAATGTCCTTGCTAAATAAATGGTTTGGTGTATGGGTATGGTTTAATGTGGCATGCTCTGTATGCCACTTTAATAATGTCAATGGCTTGTTTTACTTCTTCAGAGTTTGGCAGAGGTGACAGGCACTTCAGTTCTTCTTGACTCTGAGACTTGGGGTGCACTGATGGTTGTTTTTGATGACCTACTGTCATCCTAATCATTCTATGGTCAGGTTTGCTAAATTGTATACATGTCATGTTTGGATGCACTGCCAGCACAGAGGGGGATTCTATCCACAGGATTGCAGGCAGGCTTGCTAGGGTTCATCATATCTGTGTGATCTTTCTTGATGTGTGGACAGCAGTGTTGGTGTATGGTCATCTTGTGATGGCCTGTCTTCCTAGTCACAGAGGTAGATTTGAATGTGTGCACTTGAGTAGTGATGAAGTGTGCAGTGTGAATGGGTGACTTTGTCAGTGGTGTTGATGTGTGTGTGCCCCTGCAATGGCTACTTCACACATGTGTCACCCAGGAGCTGAGCGCCTGTTATTTTGATTTGTCAGCCCTGTGCTTGTGATTGTGTTCACATGTGATAGATGTAGGTTGTGCACTGTGCAGTGTGTTGGTGTGTCCTTGCATTACTGGGAAACCCCTACTTGTTGTTGCTGGCACTTGTGAGTATCTAGAGAGTGTGGCAGCCAAGTCTGTTTTTTTTTTTGTTGATCAGCGATGTGTGTTGTTACTGTTTGTGCTAACTGTGAAGACCTCCTCAGCCACACTGACATTGTGGGTGACTTTTCCCCTGCTTTGCTGTCCTTTGAGCCATTTCTGGATCCAGTATGGTATGTGGGATGTGAAGTTATTCCATCCCCTAGCTTTTCTTCTGAGGCCTACCAATTGTGAGAGACTCCTCCATGTATTTGTGTATAGTATACTCCTGTCCACTACTGACGTACACACCACTTCACTCTCATGTCACCTATCCCTTTGGGTTGGTAGTGTGTGTGCCTTCTCACCACTTCATTTGTTACACTGTGCTTTGTGGTGTTGATCTCTGCACAGGACCAATGTGCCACTCATGACAGTTTCACAATTAGTAATGTGGGATTTTCTTTTACTGTTTTGCAGTCCTGGTTGCTCATGTGCAGTGCAACTATTTAGGCAGCACAGTCCTCTGGTCAGTTGTTTGCACCTGGTTGTCCCTGAGTTGAGCATCTGTGGGTGTTGGGTTAGCTGTATGTTTGTTTGCTGAGGTACTGCTACCCTTCCTGAGTGTGATGTTGTCTGTGTGCTGTGCTGATTTGTGTTGTGGGAGTACATGTTGTGGCAGTGAGATGTGTGTGCTACTGATTTGGTTGCTGTGGACACACTGTTTGTTGTGCATGCAGTGCTGTGAGTATATGTTGCCTTGTGTTTGCCTGGTGTGCATCCCCTGATGTCCAACTGAGTTTGCTATGTGATGGTTTGGTATGTGCATCTGTTGTGTTTTTGTTGTGGATGTGTGCATTGTTTGGCCTGTGCTGGCTCTTTCAGCTAACAGATTCTCTGTGTGTGATGTTTTATTTGCATGACATTGTGTGTGAGTTGTTAGTACATTGTGATACATTCAGATGTGTGTTGCAGGTGTAGTGTGCATTACTCGTGTTGTGTCACATGCAGCAAGGTGGATCCTTGTTCTTAAGCTTGTTTTGAGTGCACATTGGTGGTTTGTCCTCCTATTTTTGACCTGTCATTTGTCAGGATTGTGCTTGTGCAGGCATGTGTTACACTATGACACCATGTTGACTTGATGGATGGTGTGGTATGTCTGTCTGTGTAGCTTATTGTTCCATTGATCCCAGTTTGTGTCCATGATTGTTTTGAGATGCTGCACTTCTTGTTTGTGTTGTGGTATGGTGTCTGTGTTGGTCCTGAATGACAATGTTGTGTGCTCCTGTTCTGTCTGGGGTCTGATTGCCTTTCAACTGTTTGGCTGGCCATATGTGGTTGTGTTGTACTTCTGTGTATGTTGTTTGTGAAGTTTATTTTTGGCTATTGCTTTTCTGCCAGCATTGGTTCAGGCATCCCTGAGTGTGTGTGTGATGTTTGTGGATGCACCCCAGGGAGTATGATTGTTTGTCACTGTACTGACAGGACATTATTTGCACCATTCTGTGTGTCTGACACTGGTGTTGAGTGGTGTAGGTGTGAGGTGGGTGGAGGAGGGGTATGTGTGAAGGATCTAACCTGTGTTTGACAGTCATGGAGTGTGACATTGAGTCATGTGTGTTGTGCTGATGACATACACATGTCAAGTAAGTTGTGACAGATGTGTGGCTGATCACGGTTTGATTTCAGACACTTCCTATCATCCCTGTGCCTATGCATGGCTTGCCTTGCTGTCTCCCTGAGTTGTTGCACAGTGGTCACTGTGGTTTAATTTCACTCACGGTGCCAGCCATATGTGATATGATGTACTAAGGGTGTTTTTATATGTTCCTTATCTTGCATGTGACGTACATATGCTTTGTGGCTTGCTCCATGGCTTTCCAGCACGGTCCACCTCATTTTGGCTATCCCATTTATTGTCCTCCATTGCTGCAGACAACTGGTATGTGTATGTGGCTGTGTGACAGTGTAGGGTGTGTCTGGGTGACTTGACAGGCAGTGTGTAAAGTTAAGTGTTTGTACATATTCAGTGTGAGTGTTCATTTTGTGATTGGAATCAGTTTGCTTGACATGAGTGGAGGGTAGGTGTGAAGAAGAGGGTTGCCCTGCCCCTGAGCTTCGGTGCAGGGTGTTCCTCTTCACCCACACCTTCTCAGCCATGTTCCCTGGTTGTTTGGTGTGTCTGGTGCAGGGTCTGGGTACACCTAGCTGGTTAATTGTGCAGGGGGGCACAGGAGGGTACACAGCATGTCCCTCCAATGGGTGGGGGGCCTAGTGTGTGTAGGGTGGAGGTGTGGCCCTATGTTCTTTGTGGACTGCCCATGCCTGTTGCTGCCCTGCCTACTACATTCTTTTCGGGTTTTCCTGCATCTTCACCGCTGCTGTGACGTGACTGCACAGTTGATGGGTGACCTGGAAGTGGAGAGGTTATTTGGTGATAGGTAGGAAAAGTGTGGATACACTTGTGGATGTGTTCCTGTCCCCACCAGAGTGTCTGGTGTGGACAGGAACCGTATATCAGCCCATGAGTTGTGTGTTGGGGTTGTGGGTGGAGTTGTGTGATAGCGTACCTGCGGCGTTGTCTGCAACGGTGCATTACTTGCTGGTAGTGGATCAGGTACAGCACCGGAAAGGCGTGTAAAGCTGGATCCATTGCAGTCCGGATCGGGTGGTAAGGACCGGGAGTCTGGTTTGGCGCTCCGCTGTCGTGCTTCCGCCATCTCCGGTTGGGTGGTTTCTCCGCTGCGGTGTGCTGGGCTGTTTGTGACATTCTGATTTGTACAGCAGTCGGGACGTCATTCTGCCTGGCGGTGGGTCTCTATTGGCTCACTCCACCACGGTGGCTGGCGCATTTTTATGGCGGTTTACGTCGCACCGCGCCGGACAGGTAATGGGTTATGTTTGGCCATTGTAATATGGTGGGCATGAGGACCGCTGCTGACGTGCGGAAAATTGCATTTTCCACCATACCCGCCATCATAATGAGCCCCTATAAATTTGCAAACGATATTCTTGACTTCTATATTTTTAAAACTATATTTCTTACCTTCAAATCAATATTCTTGGCCAAGATATTCTTGCTGTTGATATTTCTCACTGATGATATTTCAGACTCGATATTTCTGTAGTTCGAAATTTCCAACTCAATATTTTGTCTGCACACCATTAAGTGATCAGCTCGCAAGCACAACCCTTCCTCCAGACTCTTTCAGCCACCTACATTTGTAATTTCTGGGCTTGTAACTTGCTATTAGACTCTGGATTATGGACAGGGTTATTGGACGGGGTAAAGTGTCTGTTTGCACTGGTATAGTTATGAAATTGGGATTCACTTAAAGCTTTCCATTTATAGTTTGATTTGCTCCTAGTAACAAATCTATTGGGGGCATCTCCAGTGTGAATACTTCAAAAGTAACTGACAAATGGTCAGACCAGATAACAGGATGGAAGATTCAAGAGCATAATGAAGAAAGTTAGCAGAGGCTAGATTTGGGTATGAGAGGTGACCTGCTTTATGAGTCACCAACTGTGTTCAAATGTTAGGCCAGCCATATTGAGAACTTTAAGGAGGTGTCTGCTAAGCCTGTAGGACTTTCTTACTTTGAGTTAGGGTCCTCTAATACAAATATCAGATTATGTCTTAAATGGAAGTTACATAATACATACATTAATACATTTAACTTGCTATTAGCAGAAGGGCAGTATACTTAAAGACATTTTGGGAAAGTTCGGACAAGTGGAGTGAACACCACAATTAATAGTATGACTAGGACCTAGCTTTCTGATGAACAAGAAGTGTTATAGTAAGTGGTAACCATGGAATCAGTTTTAATGTCCCAACCCATGGTAGGCACCCTATGGACCATATGTACAAAAGTTAGTGTTTGTGTTGGCCAAACAGTAATTTAGTAGAAATCGCTATTTGGAAATTGCAAAATGAGATGTAAGTTGGAGAGAATTGCACTAATAGCAATTCATACAAATTTGCAATCGCAAATGGGACATTTCCTATTTGGAAATCACACAGATGCGTTTTCCAAATAAGTAATCTCAGTTAGGAAAAGTTGCATTCTGGATGCAAAATGAGGATGTAAGAAACAGGAAGTTTAGAAATATAGGGGTTTGCCACAAGCCAAAGCCTAGGAAGGTGCTCGAAGGAAGGAGTTCTCCTGTCTGACTTCTGGCAGTGGAAATCTAATTTCTGAAGAACACCGTGTGCAAGGAAGATGGGTACAAGGACCATTGCAGCAGGAAGCACAAAGTAACATTTTCTGAGAAGAAGCGGGAACTGTTAAAAAAAGAATGTGTGGCACACATGGACCATCTTTTTGGGATAGCATCCTTTTCTGATCCGGAGGCCCAGAAAACTATAAAATGGAGCATCATCATCATCCTGGAGAAGGGCAACACATTTGCTGTCATCCAGAGAACCTTAGCAGAGATTAGGAAATTCTGGTATGACCTAAGATCCTGCACCAAAGAGAAGGTGGCTAGCAGGATGGCTAGGGCTCGTGACACAGGTGGTGGACCCTCCAAACAGCCTCTTCCTACTCTAATGGAATCACTGATTGAGGGGACACTTACACCTGAAAGTGTGGTGGGAGTGTCTGGCATTGACACCTCCAATTCTGCATGCTTCCGCCAAGGTAAGTAATTTTCCTGTTAATATATTACCATAGCATTTTGATTGTAAGTCCTCAAGTATAACTTTTTATGTAGCAAAACTCGATGGAGATGTTTGCTGTACTTCAGGAATGCATTATGGGAGTTATAGCACATCTTTAATTACATGGTGTACTATGTACGGATAATTAATCTACACATATTATACATATTATCCACGTTGCAATCACATAAATCACATTTTCAACAATATATCGCAAACTGATTAACTATTTATTTACAATAACTATATACATATATTTCCACAGATCCTACCCAGGAAATGTCTGAAACTATTGAGGCTGACAAAGCTATTGACACACAAGTGGGAATGGATGACAGCACAATTGCAACTCCTGCAGCCATTACTCCTGCTCCAAATACTAGGAGAGAAAGCGTGTCACCACTACCCAACTTTGAGGAAGGTGATGAGGATCTATCACAAAGCAAGAACACAACGACATCTATGGGAAGGAAACAGAGTCATCGTAGAGTCCAACAAACAACAGTCCACAATGATGATGTCTCCAATGACATTGCAGACAGTTCTCCTTTGTTTGATGGCCTGGAGAAACCATTATCTCATTACAGGTCCTTATTGATTGTGTTGTCTTATGTGCCTTGATGTACTGCCTTTCACTTCTGGATCTTTGATTCAAGTCTGGTGTCAGTATACAAGGGTGCAAGGCATATACACTGTCTCCTTAAAAAGAATGAGAAACCATTAGGTCACATTACAAACACACTTTTAGACAATGTATGAATAGAGTTTGCAATTCTCTCACTAAGTAAAAAGCCTTCATCATAATCGCCCTGATACAGAATGTTATGTATTCCATTGTGGTCAGAAATAAAGGAATCATGTGTTTTGCCTTGGAATTTGGCTACAAGGTGAGTTAGGATGCATGCAACATCACACACTACCTGTACATTAGGTGAATTGGTGCTTTTCCTATTACTATAAATAATTTATTTGCAGATGGTGGACATATGGTAATACGTGTACTATCAACTACCAATTGCATTGGGAAACTATGCTACCAGGAAAAACATTAATTTGATCTGTTGAAAATATTGGAAAACATAAATGTTGGTTCACGTTGTTAACCATGATGTCCAGAAACCTGTAAAAAACATGGAAAATGCACTTTGCGGCACTCCCCCTGCCACTGCTATGACTCTCTGTTAACTCCCAGATGCTAAAAAGTGTAGACAACACACTACCTGCACATGTGGTGAGATTGCATTGCTTCTAACTGTTGGGATCTGTAGCAGAGGTTGTAACTCGGCAATTAATTCAAGAATTATCTCACTACTGAGTCTGTACTTCTCATACATCTCCTCTTCATTCTGTTCAAAAAAGATGATCCTCAAACTAGATATCCTCTCCTGTCTCCTCCTCCTTCTCTGCTTACCAGCCAAAATCGTCATCCTCCTTGCCAAGACACACAGAGATGCCATTCTGAAAGAGCCATTTGCTTTTTGGGTGACTTTTTTTTTATAGTTTGAACCTGATTACCACCTGATATACATTGATGATAAATGCATTTCCTGAATGGCCATTTTGCAACTACTTACAATTAGGAAATCCTTTGTACATAGTGTTAGTGATTCACTATTTGGAAATCCTAATTTGCGATTTCCTATTTAGGAATTCCCAAAATGCGATTTCTACATGATGGAAATGGCAAATTGCACCACCAAAAATGCCTTTCATACATACCAAAACTGCATTTTGTATTTCCCAATGGCCTGAAATTGCAAATCACACTGTTACAAAATGCAAAATGCCTTCATACAGATGGGCCTTAGAGCCTTTAGTGTATCAAAGAATGTTGCTAGTATATGGAGGGTCATATCCTTGGATTGTAGCTAACATTTCTGGTTATGAGAAAATATTTCCAATGAGCATTTGTGTGTTTGTTGAGGTTAAGAAGAAAAAGCATGGAATATCTGTCCAGGAGTGTATGTCCCTAGTAAAAAAAAGTGCAGGCCACTTTTAATGGATTTCAGTATGGAACTATGGCATTTGCCTCTGATAAAGATTTCTGGGTTTACCATTAGGCATTGGTGTTTGTGATATTCAATGGATATTTGTTATAGTCTCTGGGCAATACAAAACTTAATTTGTAAAGAAATAAGTGCCAGGGTACTTGTCAGGAGACCTTAGCAACTTGCACCACCCATTGCACTACTAATGACAATTCAGACTTTCTATACACTAAAAATGACTAATACCTGCCACCAAGCTATTTTTTTAAACTTTGGGTGGCAAGTATTAGTACATTTTAATATATATAGAATTCCTAAACAGCCGTTATGTTCATCACAAAATTGGACTAAGTGCCACCATGTGGATGGTTGTCATAAGTCCCAATGCTGACATTTAAGTGCCGATGTTGAACACCGGAAACCACTGGCTCAAATTAAGCACTGGGGTAATATGATGTCTGAAGTCTTCTTACATGCATTCTGGAGTCTGATCTGATATGAAGCTGAAGGTAAGGTTGGGTGGCCATAATAAAATTACACAAAACTATGTAGTCTGCGAATCAGAATTTAGTATTGAACACGCACATTATTCAGCTATAAAGCAACTCTCACTACACAGAGGAAATTGAGTAGTAAGATCTCACATTAGGTGCAACCTTCGTGCAACATCAGCACGTATGTAGATGCCCACAAGAAGCACAAATAATTTTTAAGTACAAAATCACATGAATTTATAAAATCACTTTAAGGTGCAAAAACACTCTTGCTGCAAAGTAAACAGAAATGTGGTGTCACATTTATGAACGTAATCACATTAAGGTGTAAAATAATTTTAGTGCAACATCAGAAGAAGGGTGTAAACACTCTTGAAGAACAATCACATTTAGGGGTTAAGCACATTTTAGTGTATAATTCCCATTGGAGGATCCTTAAAATAAGTGTGAAACAGCAAAAATCCAATTTACCACATTTAGGAGCAAAAGCACATTTATGTGCATAATCACTATGGGTTAGGGCAACTGGAATTATGTGGCGGGGGGGCAAATTATGTGGCAGGTTTGAGTAAATTATCTGGCAGGAAAAGGCACATTATGTGGCATAATTTGAAACATTTTGTGATAATAAAACTTCATAATTTTGTCCTGTTTATACTTGTTAACATTGTTTAGACATTGGTTGCACCTTACTATTACTAGTCTAACACCCACACATAGCAACGTGCAACAAAAAGGTGACCAGTCAACCTTTGTAAATGTCCTTTCACTATGCAGCAACAAGGTTCCTTGTGTTTTAGTAACTTTGAATCATTTGAACTAGAAACAATTTCTTCGGGTAACATCTGAAGATTAAGCAGCAGAAGATGGATTATGTGGCAAATGTGGAAAACATATAGTTATAGAAAGGCTGCGGTCACATAATCACATAATTCCAGTGAGCCTTCTAATGGGGCACTCTCAGCCGGAGATTAGAAACTCGTTTAGAAGCAAAAACACACATTTAGATGCAAAAAGACATTAAGATGTAAAATCAGCCTTGGTGCAAAATCAGCACCAGTGTTAAATACACATTAAGGTGCAAAATAAATCGTTATAAAAAGCAAATGTATTAGATGTCACAATAGGTGTAAATGTTTGCATTAGTATTTCGCTAAGTTGATAGAACATTGGAGCACTATATTGCCTTTTCATAATATCAGCATAAGTATTTAAATCTTTTAAGAGCACAAATCCTATTTAGTTATAAAATCAAATTTAGATGCAAAATCATCACTGGTGCCACATCAGTAGGAGTGTGGAAACAATTATGAACACTAATGAAGTTAGGAAGAAAAACACATTTACATGCAGATTCACATTTAGGTGCAAAATGACCAGGAGGAGTAGGAATGTGGAAACATCTATAGGAGTAAACAAATGGGTCTCCATGGCAGGGCATGGACAGTTAGTCCAAACTCTGCAATGGTAGTCACTATCTTTATGCAATGAGATTAGCATACCCAAAAACCAACCACTTACAATAGGACTGAAATACTCCAATAGCTTCATCCAAAATGTGAAAGATAGGTTCTTCAAGCAATGACCTATGAGGGATGATCCATGGTCTGCAGGAAGATTACCCAAAGTCCCTCTCAGTTTATGTTTAGGGTGTTGATAATTGTAGTCCTGGCCTCTAGCTTTAGTTATATGTAGGCAGATCTAAAAATGTCTCTTAAATATATAATACGCAACTTCTCAGCCTCCCTAAATTCACGGGTACCTTTTAAAAAAGAAAAAAATTAAAGCAAGAAGAAGAAATATCAAATGAACAACTCACATATAATAGGACACATCAACACAATAGTAATAACTATAATAAGCCATAAAGAGGTTCTAATAGGAAAACCACATCTAATTTATAGCTCATATATAAAATTACTCATGAGGTAATTAGAAATTCTAATGGTTTGTTAAAAGCTGGAGATTGATAAATAAGGGTGACTATCTTCCTGAGCTGTAAAAGAAAAGATAACACTGAGCAAGGACAGTTAAGCAGCAAATTAAGAAATTATAGATTAAATATCAGTGGATGGTGGAGTGCATTTGATGAGAATGAAGATGAAGAATACAGAAATGGAAATATGCATTACCATCAGTGAATACTTTTGCCACACACCCGACAAAATAAAACCTAAGAGGAGCCAAGAGTATTTGAGATAGCAGAACCACCTGGCTTTGCAATTACAGTCTGTATGAAGGTGAAGCTTTCTGCCACCATTTTAAAGGGTTTAATTGAAGTTTTATATCCCCGCATGCCCTCCAATTACCCCGGGTTGCAGCGGCGGATGGAAAGACCATCCACCGCATCTCCGTTGGCAGGCAATACCTCCGATTGCCTGCCAGGCAGATCTCAGGCCTTAAAATGGTGGAAGACCAGGAGGCCTGGCGGAGAGGCCCTTTCCATGGCGGCGATGCTGCCATGGAAAGGCATGCAGTCTTATGTATTGGTGGCCCGTTGCGGGCCCCAGGGTGTTGGGGGGTGCACTTAGGGGGTACCCATGGTACCCCCCTACGTTTGCATGCACAGGGTGGCAGGCACCGCGCGGTGCCTGTCACATTGTGCATGCAAATGCACACCATTCATTTTTTACATTGCGGTGGGTTCTGCTTACAGTACCGCCCGCCGCAATGTAAAAAATGCGGGATGCTACCGCCATGGGGGTGGTTGCATCCTGATTGGCATGCCGAGACCGCAGCATCTATGGCGGGTGATCCCTATTGCCGTTCCGGTGGCGGGCAGACCTTGTCCACCCGCCACCGTAATGAAGGCCATAGTTGGTAAAAATATCCTTTTCTTGATGGTCTTTATTGTCTGTATCATTGTTATTAATTTCGTTAAATATAATTTGCAGTTTCAAATGACTTAGATTTTTTTAATTTAATTGCTAACAGTAATTTATAGTGTTGTAGCTGGTTGTTGGGTTTATAGGGGTAGATGACGGGAAGTTACTTCAGTAATAATTAGTTAGCAATGAAATAATAATTTTATGTATGGATTAATATTAATTATGTACATTATGTCATATTGATTTATGTTTCTTTTATTTTCGTATGGATTGCTAGGTTTGTAGGGGTATAGTGTGGGAAGCTAATTGAGTAATAATTACTAGTTAATAATTGTATTAATATTATAATTGATTACAAATTATGCATTTTGTGTAATAATTATATATTTTTGTTATATTTTAGGTGTGGGCTGCTGGGTTTGTAGGGTCATAGGGTGGGAAGTTTATTAAGTAATAATTACCAATTCATTATTATTTGTTAATTTATTGTTGAATTGATTATTAATAATGCACATTTTGTTATATGTATTTGTTTTGAATATATATTAGGTGTGGGCTGCTAGGTTTGAAGGGGAATACAGTGGGAAGTTAATTAGGTAACAGACAATAATATTTTTTATTTTATAATTGTTGAATTGTTTATTAATAATGTATATTGTTTAATAGTTTTTTATTTTTTAATAAATATATTTTATGCTAATCAAAACAGTTTATTGGAAGAGTTTTATATTTGTTTATAACTTATTAGGGTTATTCAAATATGTAATGTGTTTGAAGCAAAGTGCTTTCCCTAATGCTGGTTAGTGTGAATATTAAATTTAAGCCTTCCAAAATGCAACACTTTCCCCACTATAGCACAGGCTGGAGTAGGAATAGTAAATCGTACTTCCCTGAAATCCAACACTTTCCCTGCTGGTGTACAGGCTGGAGTGGGAATTGTAAATGTAACCCCTGTGAAGTCCATTGCTTTCCCTATTTTTGCATAGACTGGAGAGGAAATAGTCATTTCCCCCATTCTGAATTCCAGCACTTTCCCTACTGTTGCACAGACTTAAGTGGGAATAGAAAATGTTAACCCTACAAACTCAAACGCTTTCCCTACTGTTACACAGACTGGAGTGGGAATAGTATATCTTACCTTTATGAGGTCCAAAACGTTTCTTACTGTTGCATAGACTGGAATGGGAATAGTAAATGTAACCCCTCCAAAGTCCAAAACTTTCCTACTGTTACATAGACTGGAGTATGAATAGTATATCTTACCTCTCTGAAGTCCAACACTTTCTTTACTGTAGCACAGACTGGAGAGGGTAGAGTACATGTAACCCCTTTGAAGTCCAATGCTTTCCCTATTGTTGCATAGACTGTAGTGGAAATAGTAAATTTTCCCCCTTCCAAATTCCAGCACTTTCCCTACTGTTGCACAGACTGGAGTGGGAATAGCAATGTTACCTTTCCAAACTCAAATGCTTTCCCTACTGTTACGCAGACTGGAGTGGGAATAGAAAATCTTAGCTCTCTGAAGTCCAGTACTTTTGCTACTGTTGCAACGACTGGGGTGGGAACAGTAGATTTAACCCCTCCGAAGTCCAACATTTTCTCCACTGTTGCACAAACTGGAGTGGGAATATTACATTTAAGCCTTCAGACGTCCAACACTTTTCTTACTGTAGCACAGACTGGAGTGGGAATTGTAAATTTAATCCTTAAGTAAACCAGTGCTTTTCCTACACTTTATAGTATTTTTAGCAAATGAGTTTTAAACTTTTTTGGTACTTTAAATTTGTGACATTATTTTATAGTCTAAATTAATTAATATATTTGTGTTATTGAATAAATATATTTGTATGGTTTTATTGTGTATTTATTATACATATATTAACAGTAATACATGTTAAATAATAAAATAATTTACGTAAAATTGTTTTAATAATCATGTTATACTACTTATATTTTTATTTAAATAAACACACATATATGTGTGTTTTGTTTGTGTGTTTATAGTATTAAATATTAGTGGTATTTAACTCACATCATATACATGTATATAATATTTAACATTAACTACTTTGGGCCGATTCTGATGTGGTTAGGAAGGCCTTCTAACAGCATTTGTTCCGTCCGAATCGGATCGGGAACGTGTCTTTCCGACAGAATCGGAAAGGTTTCTGACCAAGTATGATGCGAGTTAGGCGTTAGGAATATCCCAATCAGAACCCGACAGCATTCGGAATGACTGACCAGTATGGAGCAGAATCGTACATCTCTACGGGCCGCGTTTCTGAACGACCGATTACGATGCTGGATTCATACAGCCTTTCCGAATCATGCTGTCCGACTCAAAACGGCAATCAGAATCAGACTTTTGGGGTCATAGCAGGCCCTCCTGCACCCAGAGCCTCCCCAATCAGCCCTGTGGGGGTACTAATGGGACCCCCTTACCAGATATGCACAGTGTGGCAGGCACCAGGGGGTGCCCGCCACAATGTGTCTGATTTTCCCCAGCCACCCCTTTCTTCAGTGGGAGCTCATGCATTCAGTTGGAACATAGGCTCCCATTAAAGTCATGGGAGTCCAACCAAATCGTATCTTGAAGCATCCGGATGCATCGCACTCAGTTGGATGCTCCCAATCCGAGTTGGTCGGAAACCATTCCCAAACCAATTTGGTCGGAATGATTTCCTAATTGTATTGGAATCGGGCCCTTTATAATAATTTTAGAGTAAAAAAATGATATTTTTGACAATAATAGTGTCAATGACATTTTTTTCTGATTATATGTATAGGGACACAATATTTTGGTAAAGAATATTTCTGAAACAATACTTTTGTTAAACTATATTGTTTACCTCGATATTATGTCAGTGAACATACATTTCACTGAAAAAGCCATCCTTGAAAATGTTGTTGTAGAAGAAAATATTGCAAGTCTTTTTGAATGTCACAATTGAGTAGTGTGTTTCCACCCATGAGTGTTCCCCGATAATTATTGAGATAGAGCTATTTTTCTGAAAGCAGGGAGTGCAAGAAAAAGGGAGTCTGAGCTCAAAGTGAGTGGATGTCACCTGGTACAATGAATTTTGAATCAAGTTTCAGGATACCTAGGGCCAGATGTATGACCATTTGATTTTGTGCCTCGCAATTTGCGACAAATTGTGAGTCACAAATTGCGAGGTGCAAAATCAAATGTACAACAGTGTGTTTAACACTGTTTGCGATTCCCAATGGGGTTGCAAATTGCAAGGCTCATTAATATTAATGAGCCTCTCGCAATTTGTGTGTCCATTGGGAATGACAGGCCCACCCGGTGATGGTGGCCAGCTGGGTTCAGCAGACCACCATGTCTGGGACTGCTTTTAAATAAAGCAGTTTTAAAAAAAAAAATGCAGCCCGTTTTCCTAAAAGGAAAACAGCTCCATTTAAAAAGAAAATTATGAAACGTTATTGTTTCATTTTTTAAGGTCAGGCAGTGGTCCATGGGACCACTGCCTGCCCTTAAAAAATAATTTAGCATGCATTTGCAAAGGGGAAGGGGTCCCCAGGGTACCCTTTCCCATTTGCGAATGCATTACCACCTACTTGAAGTAGGTGGTAATTGCGAGTGTTTTGCAACCGCAATTGCGGAAGTAAAACATTAGTAAATGGGTTTGAGACTCGCTATTTGGAAGGGAACGCCCCTTCCAAATAGCAAGTCTCTAAACACTTTTTTGTGAGTCGCCAATCATTTGCGACTCGCAAAACTGTGTTGGTACATGGCCATGACAATTTTAGCATGCGCAAACGGGTTTCTAACCTGTTTGCGCAAGCTAAAATTGATCTTACATCTGGCCCCTAGTGAATTGATTTGTGAGTTGAACAGATCACATTGAAAGTTTCAAAAAGAAGCTAATTAAGGGTGCTGAAGACAGGTAATATGATCCAAGTGTTTTACTTCTTAAATAAACCTTGCAGTAGCTTGTAAATCTGCTCTAAAGGGGTGAGATATGTATTAGGTATGCCTTTGAGCAAAGCACAGTCATAGCGTGATTAGGGAATGCACAACCATTTCAAAGTCTAATTTTGAGATGAAGGTATT
Organism: Lissotriton helveticus; assembly: GCF_964261635.1. Taxonomy (NCBI): domain Eukaryota; kingdom Metazoa; phylum Chordata; class Amphibia; order Caudata; family Salamandridae; genus Lissotriton; species Lissotriton helveticus. Next base: position 560,214,275 of record NC_136063.1, read on the forward strand.
AACTCCTCAATTACTTGATACTGGACACTCTTGCTATGAAGTTTTGCATATTAAGGAGCTTGCTGTGACTTTTTATAGGTGACAGACCCAAGCGGATAAGTAGTAAGGGTTAGTACTATTCAAGGTGCACATGGTACTGAGAACACTGTCAACAATTTGAAAGATAGTGACTTTTGTGCTACACCCTGATCGCAATCCACAATGAAAGACATTAAAATGATCATTGGATGCAATTAATTCTCTGCAGTTTCCAATTCTTTAGCTAAATATGGAAGATGTGCTATGAGCCAAAATTTCCCAATATACATGGCAGTCTCCTTCTTTAATCATGCATATATTGATTACAACGTGCAAGCCTCAGATAAAGGAGATTTTCTCTAGGCCAGGGAGAAATGTTAATTAGGCCAGAGTAATTTCAGTAGTTACGCATTACTCTTGAGATGCAAAATTACAGAAATTATGCAATTATGCCAGCTTGAGTAATTAGGACTACTTTGGGACACAAATCATACTGCAGGAGAACATTAACAATGAACTACAAAAGCACAAACAATTGCTGGCTACTGCTGTTTATGTCCTGTAGCACATAGTTCTACTATCTTAGTACAATGCAATTTTGGTAGTGCAAAGCATCCTCCGGCCCATTTTCGACGTGAGGGTGCATTATGCATTAAGAAAATAGCAGGTTGGTTTGTGACTCTTAGCAAATGGGCAATTCACATTTCAACTCACTAGTAATAAAGTTGCATCTCAAGCTTAATCTCCATCCACCAACCACCCTGTGTACAAATTGCACATTGCTGATTTTTTAAATAGGCATTATATATTAAGCTCCTTGTTCACTGAGAATGGTTTACCAGCCTCCTTCTCTCTCATTGTGGATGGTCTAATTTGGACAGTCCATTACCCTGTATACTCATTACCATCAGTTGACTTACATACTGTTCTTTTTGTTCCTTATTTGAGCTGGAGTTGATTACAATTAGAGCAATGCATGGTATACACTCTATTTTTTCAATATCTTGTTATGTGAGTAGGCATTATTGAATGTAGCAGTTTTTTTTACTTTATTCATGCAAAACATTGAATAAAATTAATCTGTTCCTCATAATGTTCAACCATTCCTAACATGTTCTTAAGCTCAAAACACCTCACATTGCATCACTACTAATATTCATGTTTTAAAGAACTAAATAAAATGGACTTTACTTATTTCATTTTAGACACAAATGAATAACAACATATGCAATTTAAAATATACTCTTGCTGTTTTTCCTAGTACAGCCATTTTCAACACATTTCAATTTAAATATTTCTCAGGAAGCATTGTCTATCAAGGGCCAGAGAAGTGCAAATAAACATAATGGATGAGGTCTTAAATTGTTGATTTACGTAATAAGCAACATTTCTCAAAATAATGACCAGCTCTTCAAATTTCATTACTATGGAATGGAAATTGAGCTTAAATGTTATTGGTCTACTAATACATAAACGAAAGCCTCATAACCAAGTAGCAAGTCATCTACATCCTTCAGCTAATCACTTCTTATTAGCTAGTGCAGAATCTATGTTTATTGGAAACTGTGTTTTACTCTTCCGTTGCATAATGTTACCTTCTATATAGCAGGGCTTGGGAATCCCTCATGTGCATTCAAGGCCCAGTACCATTTATGCAGCACTCCCATGCAAATGATAGACTACACTCCCACTATTCTGGGTTCCACCCTGATTACCTACTGAATGTCTATTCATTTTAGATAGACAACCAATGCAATATATGGTGAAATGTTCTCTTTCTTAACCACCCTTAACGAGTCCATATTTCCTACTCTAGTAGCCTTATTAATCGAAGATAATATTAGAAAGAGGTGTGGAGCTGCGGCTAGGGTGACTGACTCTGGAATCTGTGGGACCACATTTACCTTTGCATTACATATCTCTAAACCACAATAAAGTTATGTATTAAACCAAATTTAAATTTGCTATTGTGAAATGTCCCAGATTGTAGAGTCACTATTAAAATTCTATGAGAACTCACTTTTTCTTTCAAATCTATTGACAATAACCGGAGTCCGTCCTCAACAATTGTAATATAGACTATGCTGTTTAATGTTTTTTCTTTCCCTCTTGTACTCGCATCTCATCCCCCCTAATTTACAGTATCCTGTATTACCCTTCCCATTGTTCACTCTGTGACTTCTGTAAAGCGCTCTGATACCCTAACGGGTCACGTTTGCGCTCTATAAAACACTAAAATAAAATAAAATGAATAAATAACTTTTGCAAAAGAGCTCCAAACTGAAAATACAACCAAGAAGGCCAAGTTTCGAAGACATATTGTGTTTTTCTTCATGGTCTGAGGGAGGTCAACAATATATAAGGAAAATAGATAGTGGTTATAATTCAGCTCTGTTACTGTCCGATATACATGTGAGCATTAGTATTTTAACCTGTTTCTTCTGTACTGAGGGTCTCCCTATAGTCATTCATTTAGTGAATTCTGATTGTGTGTCTCCTAGCTTTCAGTTAATATGCTTAGGAGCAACCATCCTTTAACTTTGTGGTAATATGGTGTTGAATATTTAACACGACACATTCATTCCTACTAGACAGAGACAAACAGGCTTAAGCAAAGATTGATCATCCAACTTTTTAGGACTTTTAGAGCTTTCCATGCTTCTTCAGCGGTCATATTGCTTCCTATGAAGGACACATGTATAGGAAAACCAGGTAGGTACATTAACTACCTGGTTTAAACCACTGTTTGGGTCCAGAATGCTGGACGTTTGTGATTAAAGTACATAAGTGCTTAAATGAAATAAGACTATCTTCTATGTTTAAGCATGAGATCAAAATGTCTCCACTTGCCTCATAAAAGCAGTGGAAATACTTACAGGTTACTCTGAGAAATCAGTTCCTGTGTGTAGTGTCCCCCCTTTTTAGCGCCCATTTCGACTATTAGGTGCTGGATTTTTGACTCTGGTTGTGTCCTGGGATCTGCTAACCAGACCCAGGGCCTATGCTCTGATTTAAAAATGTGGTTAGGTATAATTATAATTGGTAACAACAGATCCCGGTAAGCCCCTAGTGTATAATAAGTCAAGGGGGATTTAAACTACCTATAAAACCCTAGCATGTAAAAGGGCAGGGAGGTTAGAGGCCCAGTTGATTTCCTTCACTCGAGTGTGCACTGCTGAGTTACCTGTTTTTATTTTAAAAGCCATCCCTGCCTTAAATTGTAATGATATGGAAATTCGACTTTGAAATTAAAGATACTTAAAAAGTAGAAATCTACCTTATCTTTTACATATATGTGACCCCTAATGTTTCCCCTAGGTGCCCCAGGGGTGAAGCATCATTTAACTATAAGGAAGGACATTTATATGCCCTGGTGAGGGAAAAAAATGTCAATTTCATTTATCACCATTGTGGATAATGTGCTCCATAGGCTAACATAGGAATATGTTATTTAAGTATAAATATTGCTAAGAAGGAGCTAAAGGACTTAAAATTATAGTTATGATAAATCCAACAACTTGCCACAGTTAGATTTACAATAACTAACACAGAAAATAAGTTATTAAACATACTTTTCTGTAAGCCAAAATCCAGCCTTCCAGATGCTCTCTCCTGATTCACTATCCTCTGTCAGGCTGAGCCAAGCTGTCTTAATGAGGTATGAATTGGCCTGCTCTGAGACAATGGGGTTTTCTGTGGGTGGAGAACTGTGGCTGCAGAGTGCAGAAGCAGATGAAAGGATGAGGGGGGGGGGGGTAGCCAAACAGGTCTGCAAAGAGAGAATTACACTTTAGGACAGCACAGACTCACTCCCACATCCTGCAACCCCAGCCACACAGGAGCCCCTGTAATTAGATAAGAGAAGAGAGTGGAAGAGGAGTGTTAGTGAATCTTAGCCATGCAAGTGGGTTAGCTTAGCCTGACCTAACCTTCAAGGAGGGAAATTCTCCATGTTGGATTTTCGGAGAATTGTGCTTTATGGGACAAGAATATGGCAAACTTTTGAGGAAATGATCATCCACCTGGGTGGCACTATGCATCCCGTTGGTCAGGGGTGCCCCCCTGCTTGATGCCCAGAAACTGTGAATACATATGGAAGAGCTGCATTGCAACTCAGATCTGCTGTCTGAAACTACATGGAGAAGAGGAACTGTCCTGCAGAAAACCTGATCTGCAACCCAACGGTCTGCACTCTGAAGGACTGCACCTGCTGCACATTCTTGGACTACTTCCCTAAGGACTTTGCCTTGCTTCAAGAAGGATTAAGCCGTGAACTTCCTTTCAAGCTACAGGTTAACTGATCCCACCTGCATCATCTCCACTAAGAAATCCCCAGCCAGGAGTGCATCAAGTGGGCTTTTAAGGATTTGGTCAGATGCATTGTGGGAATTGTAGCCCCAACATCTTAAGGACTATCGCAGAGATTCTAGACCCCGGGATTGGTGTTGTGGACACTTAGAACCCTCAAGGAGACCTTCTGGAAGAAAATACAGAAGTTTGGAGAAGTTTGGTAGACTTTTTGGAAGAAACTCCATAAGATCACTGACTTGACGTTGAGAGTCAAGCTGGCTGCATTCAACCGCGACCCTTCCTGGATTTCAGGTTCATCCCGCTGAAAACTCATATCTCCAGACTTACAGAATTTCACCAGGGCCTTGCAGGAAGTCAAGCTGACAAACTCACACCAAACTGACCTGAAAAGGAGCTTCACTCGGCATTGAGAGAAAATACTCCAGAAACGTTTCTAAGTGTGTAGATAAGATTTTGACTGAGTCCTCCTGCTTAGTGTATTTGACCAGAGCTCCATCGCCGTTGGCTCAAAACCTTTTACTTTGCCCCAGTCAAGTGCGACCAGATGTCCCAAAGTGGTGCTATATGTTTTTAAGCACTAGAAACTGTTTATGCTTTAAAAATTAATATCTCTGGTTCCCTACATTGGATTTTTGTCCTTTTGATGTCTATTTGTTCATACAAATATAGCCTATTTCATATCAATTGGAGTTGAATTTTTATTGTGTTTTGTATCTTCCTTACTTAATGTAATGGCGTTTTAAATGCTTTAGAGACCTTGACTGCCCCTTTTATTGTGTTTGTGGCCTTATTACTACTGGAAAGTCACTACTTATTGTTAGTATTAATCCACTTTCCAACAGTTACTGATAACAGAGACGGCATCAACAGTGAATGTAGTTATTCTCCAATATTTAAAGAGTGGTTGGTTGATAATATATAAAAGAGTTCTTTAGCTTTCTATATGGAATGAACTGTCACTTTTTTTTTTTGTTGTTATTTTTCAATTTCACAATTTTTTATAAAAAAAAAAATTAGAACAGGTGGTTATATATACATACAGTACAGTTTCCGTGTTTCATTTCAATACAACGAGGGTGGTACGGCGTGGTTTCCAGCGGTTTCTTCGCGTTTGCGCATAGGACTATGTGGTACAGATGATTAAGCAATTGCGTTCCCTCCTTCGCGGACTTTGTGGAGAAAGTAGGAAAAAGAGAAAGAGAGAAAGAGAAAAGGAGGCAAGAGACCCAAAAGGGGGGGGGGGGTTGTGAGGCAGCTCTGTCAGCTGGATCCTGCTTTTGAGGCCGGGAGGGCTTTTTTACGGGGTTTGAGGGTGATCATGTGCTCATCTAGTGCTTTCCACATTCCCCCCCTGAGTGGTGGTTCGGTGAGTGGTGTGAGGCTATGTTGTCTGCCCCTCTCAAGAAGTCGATCCAGTTTAGCCAGCCTTTGAAGGTGGCCTTCCTGGTGTCCTTCCAGATCGCCTCCAGAAACTCAGACTGAACAAGAACTTGGGGGGCCTAAACCTCACCAATTTTAAGATATTCCACACCGCATGCCTAGCCAGGCAGGGCATCCACTGGATAGCCCCAAGCCAAGAATACAAACCCGCATGGCTGTCCCTGGAAAGAGCACTAACAGGAGGCCTTGACCCGATAGCAATGGTGACAGCAAACAAACACCCCCAGGCTAATAACACTATCCTGAAGAACACCAAGTCAGCTCTACTCAAGGTAGATAAGAAACTAGAACATAGTATCAGAGACACTGAGTGGATCTCCCTATGGCATAACACGAAGCTCAAGTACAAAGAGAGAACACTAGACATGAAGGAGTGGTATAAGCGAGGGATCTCTACACCGCAACAACTAATGAGACAAGGACACCCCCTCACTTTTGACTCACTCAAAAACCAGTACAACCTCCCTAGCCTTGAATTCTACGCATTCCTAAAAATTAAATCCACAATCACTAAAGCGAACCTCAGCAGAAACCCGCCCTCCATCATAGAATACATGTCAAACATAAACAAGCTAGGACACCAAACATCCGACCTCTACAAACTACTCAGCCCCCACACATCAAGACTGAACAACAAACCCCTTGAACACATGGAAAGAGACTAAGCATGGGCGTAAAATCCGTTACGCTCGCGGATTTTTCGTATTTTCGGAGAATCCGCAATCCGCGAACTCTCGCGGATGTGGCGAGAATACGCAAATCCGCGCGAAGCGGATTTTTTGTTTGTGTTCGCACTGCTCGCGGTCAATCTCGCAACAATCTCGCACTCGCGAAAGTACAAAAATTACAAGGGGAGGGGTAAAGGAAGTGGCCCAGTCTCCAACTTCCTGTTCCTGTCCAGCAAGCTCCTCCCATAGGGGTGGGGTGAAGGAAGTGCCCCAGTCTCCAACTTCCTGTTCCTGTCCAGCAAGCTCCTCCATTTCCTGGCCACTTTGATTTCGATCTTGACTGGGAAGGATTACTTTTTGTGGTTGCTGCTGGATATTTGCATTTGAGGCCTTTTGGATTCGAAATTTGATTTCACAAACAAGTAAGTTGATGTTGTTTGTTTGTGGTGATTTTTGTGTGTGTTGCTTTTTTTTCGACTTTTTGGGGGGGAAAATCTGCAAGTTCGTGAGCTGAGGATGTTTTTGCTTGTGTTCGCACTGCTCGTGTCCCGCGCAGCAACAATCTCGCACTTGCGAAATTGTAAAAATTACAATTCTGCACATGAATTGAAAACCACCAGGCTTAGTAGTTATGGGTGCATGCATGATACAACTGTTTTCTTGAATTTTTTTTTAACATGATTCTGGCCAGGGCATGGATGGCATTGGATTGTGGTGATCTTTGTGTGTTTTACGACTTTTTGGGGTGGTGTTGGGGGCTTGCTATGTGGGTGGGGGCCCTTTTATTGCCTGGTCCCGTGTGGGTGGGGGTCTAGGGGCCATTTTTAAGCCAGTTTGTGTGCTTTGTGCCATAGGCCTGCACCCAGTGTGCTCTGATGTCATCCATTATGCCCAGGGGGCCCAGAATCGGTCTGTTCGCGGATTTTGCTGGTTTTTCGCCACGTTCGCGCCGTGAGGCAACAATCTCGCACTCGCGAAATTGTAAAAATTGCAATTTTGCACCGGAAAACCACCAGCAGGCAGCATAGGCCTTCTGAAACTTGATGGATGGCATTGGATTGTGGTGATTTGATTAGTGTTGTGTTTTTTCACTTTTTGGAGTAGGGGTTGGGGGCTGGCTATGTTGGTGGTGGCCATTTTGAGGCATGGTCCTGGCCATGTGGATGGGGGGGTCAAGCGGCCATTTTGAAGGCAGGCAGTGAGCTTTGAGACATAGGCCTGCACCCATTGTGCCTTGCTTTCACCCATTGTGCCCAGGCGGAGTCAGGGGTACATGAAAGTACAACCCTCTCTGTGTGTGCTCTCTTGGATCAATGTTAAATTCCTGTTTCCCAAAAATTTAGCAAATCCTAATTTTGAAATTTCCATATTGTGTGGTGTGCACTGTGCACGTGTGTATTCATAAATGCCTACTTGCTAACTGTTTATTGAAGCGCTACATAAGCAACATATATTTACTGATGTTCCTCTGTCTTCGTTTGCTTTTAGGTGCACAAAACTCCGCATCATCGTTGAGCATTCAGTGCCAGGAAGAAGTCCTGCTGCGGCCTGTTGTTCCGACATCTGAAGAAGATGGCTCCAAAAAGAGGTGCCCGTAGGTCCTCTTGCAAGAAAGATGTCTCTACTAAGGAGAAGAAGCAAGTGGCACCACTTACCAAGGAGACTGGTGGCTCAACCAATACATTTTTTGGGGAAAAACAACAAAAAAAACAAAGGCCCACCATGAGTGCTGCACAGGTAGCCTGTTTAGTTGTTGAATCACCAACGACCAGTGATGTTGCTTCATCGCAAGAAAGTAGCAGCACACCATCAACACAGGTTGTAACTCATCTCACAAGTACTATTCAACAACCAAAGCCGCAACAACAACTGCATGGGCTACTAGTACAAGCAGAAGTACATGCGCAAGGAGCTGTCCGAGAAGGAGCTGTCCGAGAAGGAGCTGTCCGAGAAGGAGCTGTCCGAGAAGGAGCTGTCCGAGAAGGAGCTGGCTGTGAAGGAGCTGGCTGTGAAGGAGCTGGCCGAGAAGGAGCTGGCCGAGAAGGAGCTGGCCGAGAAGGAGAAGGCCGAGAAGGAGAAGGCCGAGAAGGAGAAGGCCGAGAAGGAGAAGGCCAAGAAGGAGAAGGCCGAGAAGGAGAAGGAGAAGGCCGAGAAGGAGAAGGCCGAGTAGGAGAAGGCCGAGAAGGAGAAGACCGAGAAGGAGAGGTCCATGGAGACTTGCAAGTAGAGGTCAGTGAAGATGCCCATGTAGCGGCGCATGGAGCGGTGCAAGTGCCCACAATGGTTGTTCTTCCAGAAGTAGGGGCACAGGAGGAAATTGACTTTGGAGCCGGGGTATCATGTCAGGAAGACGAAGCCACTCCTCCTGATGATTCATTTTCTCCCAGCTCCCCAGCAAGGAAAAGATCAAGGAGGGTGTGTAGAAGTTCCTCTTCAAGCCCTGCTCCATCAGATGATGATCTGGATCTAGATTGGCAACCATCTCCGACATCTGAGAGGGAGGCACACCATGAGCTGCGAAAGGTATCAAATGTTAAAAGGAAGGGCCCCGGAAAGCTGATACTTATGGATCCGAACGTCGGACTTGATGAAGTGGTTCATTCTGATGTTGATTAACAGGATGACAGCAATGACCTAGTCATCACACACGTCATTCCAGCCACACCGGCCATGCAGCAGACAGAGATGTATACCCTATCCCGACGTCATGCTGAGCGTGACCCTGGCGACGTGGCACTGGTAGCACCACCAACGCAGTCAAGTAGTACAACAAGTTCAACAAAACCTACAGCTCCCATATTTTCTCCCCAGAGGGGGACTCCATCCAGCTCGACTCCCTCAAGTAAGGTTGCTGCAATAATTGCACAACCCAGTAGATGTCTGCAAGGCTCATCCACCACTGCTTCATCTGGCATTGGCAGCAGTATCACCTCGTGCGGCAAAACCAGAAGTTTCCAGTCCCCAGTTTGGAACTTTTTTAGTGTCCATGAAAAGTATGATAACATAGCCGTTTGTTGCATTTGTAAGACTAGCGTTAGCCGTGGTAAGACTGGTACCAACTATGGAACCGGAGGCCAGATAGGTCATCTTGAAAGAAAGCACGCTGTCGAATGGTTTCCGCACCTAGCAAACGTCAAGGGAAAGCGATCCCAAAGGGCAAGTGGCCAAAATATACCCATACTAGGTGTTTCATCTGAAGATGACGGGGAGGTAGAAGAAGCGTCAGACATGTGTCCGGTTGCACCCAGTACCCCTGGCAGCACCACACCCTCCGGAACACATAGGAGGCACACTGAGAGTCTGGGAGACACACCAATGCGGAAAATGTCAACACTGATCAGAAGTGGGTCGAAGAAGGCATCAGCATCATCCCGTAAATTTGTCCAGCGCACCATTTCAGCCATGTTCTCCTCAGATGTGCAATTTCAACGCAACCACCCAACTGTACGCCTGTATAACACTAAGCTGGCTAAAATGCTAGCGGTGGACCTTCTCCCTTTTTCGTTTGTCGAAGGTGTGGGTTTCCTTGAACTCGTGGCAACACTGGCCCCTAAATGGAAGGTTCCTAGCCGGTTCTATTTTGCCAGGGTTGCTGTTCCAGCACTACATAAAGAGGTGCTTGAGTTGGTGGGGGCAGCTCTGCAGAAGAGTGCTGTTCACACTATACACCTGACAACAGACATGTGGACCAGTTGCCAAGCCCTTGAATACATGTGCATCACTGCACACTGGGTCTCTTTTTCAGGAGTCATAAAACAGATGAATGCAGGTGGTGACTTGGTCGAGATTTTTAAGGGTGCTCGTAAACATGCAACATTAGCCATGTTTGGCATGGAGAAAAGTCATACTGCAGTCAACATTTTGGCTGACTTTAACAAAAAGGTCTCGCAATGGCTGCCCCCAAGAAAATGCAAGGTTGGTTATGTTTCTACAGATAATGGCAGCAATGTAGTTAAGGCCATGGAGGACGGTTTCTATTTCAGAGTGCCGTGTTTGGCGCACTGTATCAACCTTGTTGTGCAAAATTTTTTGAAAAAAGAACTTGCAGTCGACAAAACACTGACCATCTGCAGAAGAATATGCACACATTGCAACCATTCTTTTAAGGCCCGGAAGGAGCTGAGGCGCAAGCAAAATGAACGTAGAATGCCAGTGAAAGCACTTATCCAGGAGGTGGCAACACGTTGGAACTCAACCTTCTACATGCTTGAGCGTCTGCATGAGCTGTTTCCAGTAGTCAATGAGTATTTCTACAACCTGGGTGGTGATACAACAGAAATGATGCTAGCGGTGGAGCAATGGCAGCTAGTTAAAAGCCTGACAGACATGCTTCGTCCTTTTGAGGTCGTCACGCGTGACGTCAGCAGGGAGGACTGTTCTTTGAGCAAAGCTATCCCATTGTTGCTGAAGCTCGAGCACCAAGTCAAGGTGGTGTCTTCACAATTAAAGGACGTTGGAAAGAACGAAGCACATGAGTTGGCGCAGAGATTATTACAACGCCTAGTTAGCAATGAACGGCTTGTAAAAATCAAGAAACAACAGCACTACATTTGTGCTACTATTCTGGATCCACGTTACAAAAAGCCATTGTTTGGCAAAGTAATAATTCCTTTTGAAACATCGGATGTTACAGAGTACAAAGGTTGGCTAGCTCAGTCAGCCATTCGTTTTGAAAGAGAGCGGAAGGAAACTGTAGGAGAAGACAGTACTACTAGTGAATCAGCAGGCCATCAGGCGTCCCAAAAAAGCACTTCTGCATCTGTGCCTGTGGCAGAAGTGAGTGTCTTTTCCTCTGAGCCGTTAACCACACCAGCAACCGTATCATCTGAACCAGGCCCAGGCGATATGTCTGAAGCGGGTTGGCTAACTCAGCTAGGGTTTCCTTGTCCTAGAAAGGACACAGAAGTGCAAAGTACAGGAATCCGGGAGGACATTCTTTCAATGGTGCAGGCCTATCTAGATGACTCAACAGAGGTCAATATTACTGAGGACCCATTGGCGTATTGGCATGGGAAAAGAAAAATATGGCGAGAGCTCACCAGCCTGGCTATCAATTACTTGTCTTGCCCACTCGCAAGCGTGTCTTCAGAACGTGTTTTTAGTTCTGCTGGTGGCATTGTGACTTCCAAAAGGTCCCGCCTCTTGCCCGCAAATGTGGAGCGGCTCACCTTGATAAAGATGAACCAGCACTTCATACCACCAGATTACAGAGTACGAGAATCCACGCAGGAAGAAGAGGACACCGACCTACCTGAGGAAAGTTCTCCTCAGTTACTAGAAGTAACCCCGACTGATGATTTAGCAGAGTATGAGGACGAGTTCTGCTTCCCTGACAGCGAGTTCTGAAAATTAGTCAATCATTCATTAATTGTAAATTTAGTCCTCCTTATTCACTTTTATTCCTGTGTGTCTGTCTTTCTTTAGCAAGTGCTTCATCACATTCCCAACAAAACTGTAATCAACCAATAAAACAACAAGCCCATCAACAGAACTGTCTTGATTTTGATGCCGCAGCATTCCTCAGGTTCACAACAGCTAGTTGACAAGAACTCAGTCCTGGTCGTCTATCCTGAGTCCTCCTCCTCCAGACTCACCCTATGCATTACCCATAATGCTGATGCCTGGATTCTGCACAATGAAGAAACTTACGTTGACGAGTCCCCTAACGCCTTAGGACACTGTGAATTCCAGGTGGAGCCAGCCCTCAAACACAAATTACAGGTAAGATAAGCGTTTGGATGGGAGGTAGTATAATGGAGTGTTCGGAGAGGCGAGAGAGTGACAGTGGTACTGGTAGTAAAGTCCTAGGGCTCTTGAATTAACAAACTCTGTGACAGGCATTTACTTTGGAAAACATTTGGCCTATTGCACGTGAACGTTTAGGCGTTATTATTGCTCGCTTGCCTGTCTTAGGGGTGCTGTCTGTGGGGCTTCTAGGTTTTTGTGGTGTGTGAGCACCGCTGCCACATTTCTAATGTTGATTGCTTTTGTTTTGCAGAAAATCCACGCCGGGAAACTCCAGTTGTGGCCCTGCTGCAGAACGCTTTAGGACTCTGTGAATTCCAGGTGGAGCCAGCCCTCAAACACAAATTACAGGTAAGATAAGCGTTTGGATGGGAGGTAGTATAATGGAGTGTTCGGAGAGGCGAGAGAGTGACAGTGGTACTGGTAGTAAAGTCCTAGGGCTCTTGAATTAACAAACTCTGTGACAGGCATTTACTTTGGAAAACATTTGGCCTATTGCACGTGAACGTTTAGGCGTTATTATTGCTCGCTTGCCTGTCTTAGGGGTGCTGTCTGTGGGGCTTCTAGGTTTTTGTGGTGTGTGAGCACCGCTGCCACATTTCTAATGTTGATTGCTTTTGTTTTGCAGAAAATCCACGCCGGGAAACTCCAGTTGTGGCCCTGCTGCAGAACGCTTTAGGACTCTGTGAATTCCAGGTGGAGCCAGCCCTCAAACACAAATTACAGGTAAGATAAGCGTTTGGATGGGAGGTAGTATAATGGAGTGTTCGGAGAGGCGAGAGAGTGACAGTGGTACTGGTAGTAAAGTCCTAGAGCTCTTGAATTAACAAACTCTGTGACAGGCATTTACTTTGGAAAACATTTGGCCTATTGCACGTGAACGTTTAGGCGTTATTATTGCTCGCTTGCCTGTCTTAGGGGTGCTGTCTTTGGGGCTTCTAGGTTTTTGTGGTGTGTGAGCACCGCTGCCACATTTCTAATGTTGATTGCTTTTGTTTTGCAGAAAATCCACGCCGGGAAACTCCAGTTGTGGCCCTGCTGCAGAACGCTTTAGGACTCTGTGAATTCCAGGTGGAGCCAGCCCTCAAACACAAATTACAGGTAAGATAAGCGTTTGGATGGGAGGTAGTATAATGGAGTGTTCGGAGAGGCGAGAGAGTGACAGTGGTACTGGTAGTAAAGTCCTAGGGCTCTTGAATTAACAAACTCTGTGACAGGCATTTACTTTGGAAAACATTTGGCCTATTGCACGTGAACCAACACGATGACAGTGTTCAGTTAAATGAACTTACTGCAAAACCACCACCCACCAAGCTCAAAAGTAGTAAAAAAACAGGTATGCTCAGATAAAGTTTGAAAAAGTATATTTATATCCCTAACAAAATAATCTCCCGCAAGACCCTCCCTAACCCCAACAAATAAATAGTCCTTCAAAAGTCCCCAAAAAACCCAACTCCCAATTCCCACCCCCCAAAAGTCTCTAAAAAAGGGGCAAGGGACACTCTAGGGATGCAAGCTGTTAAGTTTGGCCTCCAGGGCATCATGCCTTAGGGCCAGGGCATCATACTTCTCCTGGAGGGTGGCGTGATCTAGGCGGAGGCCCTCCACCACATTCTGATATTCGTTCCATTTCTGGACCTCCGCCTCTAGGTCGGACACTCTGCGGAGTGCACGGCGCAAGCGAGCCTTAACAGTACTGCGAGGTGCAGCTTTTGCTGCTCGGCGGTGGCGTCTTCCAGCACGGCTCCGGTTCGCTGGAGCACTGCGCTTACCGGCAGAACGTGGGGTCACAGAGGAGGATGCAGATGTTGATGCACTGGACTGTGTGTCGTCCCCCTCCAATTCCACCAGCCGCCGATATTGGGCAACAGTTGCTTCCAGCCTCCGTTGCCGGGCCAGTACAGCCAGCATACTCCTCGTCGGTTTTGAGGTTTTAGTATTGCCAACTATATGAAGAAAGAAAGACATAATATGTAACCAATGCTCTTTAAGAATATGATTAACACAAAATAATTCAGCAGGAAGTTGTGTCACAGTACAACTAGCAACTAGCCAGCGCAGTACAAAACTATTCAGGCCAGTATCATGGGCGTCCGCAGGGAGGGGCAAGGGGGGCGCTTGAATTACCATTTCCCTTCCCACAACTCACTTGTATCCTTGGTTTGATGCTCTTTCATATGAAAGAGATCTGGCAGAAGCCCAGGCGATATGTCTGTTTCCCTCTCTCTCTCTCTCTCTGTCTCCCTCTTTATGTCTCCCTGTGTCTCCCTCTACCTCGCTGTCTCTCTCTCTCTGTCTCCCTCCCTCACCCTCCCTCTGGCTCCCTCCCTCTCTCTCTCTCCTTCTGTCTTCCTCTCTCTCTGTCTCTGCCTCTATCTGTCTGTCGGTCCCAGCCTGCTGTAATTACCATATTGTAATTTGTCACTGGGCCACCACTGGATACACATCATATCCTATCTAAGAGTCAGATAGTACCATGATCCAGCTTACCTGTACTCGCCACCGCCACTGTCTCCTTCCTCACAGTCTGTACTTCTTGGTCCGACTCCTCTAGCGCCGCCTCCTCCCCAGATTGATTCTCTGACTCCGAGTCAATGATCACCACCACATCCGAGCTGGCCCCGCCACCAGATGTTCCACCTACAAAGTTGATTTAAGAATGTTAGATTACACCACTCCGCTAGTATTTGGTCTATGAATGAAAAAATGTGAAAACAACAGAAAAATTAATTGACTGTCTACTCTAGTCTAAAGTAAAAATGTCCCTCCTTCCAGGGAAAGCTGTTGTCTTGCTTCATTTTTTTGTCACAATTGTTGAATGCTTGCTTAATTTTAACACACTCCATTTTTCTCTGAACAGACAGAAACTGGACTTCTAAGGACAAGAGCAACATCAACTTCAAACCAGGTGAAAGCTCGGCTCGACCACAAGAAATGTTTTCCATTACTCATCAACTCAGCACCAAGCACTTTTCCATTTCCAACTAACTTTATTTTAATATATGTGTTTACTTAAACTTTTAATAAAGCTTTTAAACTTGAATAGACTCTGTGGTTTTTAGTCCTCCAGACTAGAGTGACTGAGCGAAAAGTTTTGCAATTTTTGCAAGGAGGAGTCCGTGCCGCTGGCACTACCAGGTTTATTTATACAGTGTGCCAAACACGCCACTCTGAAATATTATTACTCTGGTCTTTGGTGTCCATAGTTCGGTTTGTGGAGAATTGTCCCTGCAACAGTAGGATTATTGATTTTGCTCCTATCTAAACACTATTTCGAAACAATTACATTAGGAACGCTTGGACAACAATAGGTCCTCTATATTTAAATGAAAACTTACTGGGGCCAGCAAAGGAGCACTCGCCGCCCTGGCCTGCATCCTCCTCCTTTGGAGCCACTGCATCCGATTTTTCGGTCCGCTTGCCCCTGGGCGGACCTGACGTACAACATGAAAGAAAGAACAGAAAACATTGATGATTGTTGCTTGTCGATGTCCTTGTCAACCAAATCAAACATTTAGAAAGAACAAGAACCAACTATTTCAGTCAAAAAGAGGGCTACAAAGGAAGGACTGCACCTGAGCCTCTACTCTAGGGGCAGATTTACAAGCCCCTTGCAGCTCTTTTGCTCCGTTCTTGCGTCACTTTTGTGACGCAGCGCCACAACAAGAGAGGCGCCATGGTGTGGCGTATATTAACAACGTGACGCATATGGGAGATGCATCCCATTCTAAAGCCCTGCGCCATTAGGGAGTGTTCCAGCGCAAGGGAGGGCGTTCCTGCGCAGGAACGCATGCTAAAAGTGGCTATGGGGAATAGATAAAATTTCAATCAGTCATTTAGGACAATGATGCGTCACTGAAACCCTGCGCCTGCATGAAGCAGACTTACGGCTTGACGCAGCATTGCTGGAGCTGCGCCATCGTTGCAACGCAACTCCATCAATGAGCCGCCTTTACGGCACCGATGCGTAACGCTTCGGTGATGTTTTGGGACCATGGTGTGCAGCATTGTAAATACGGCGCACCATGGGTGGTGCTGGCGTGCCGCACACTTTGCAGGGATGCGCAGGTAATTGCTAATCTGACACTTAGGGGCATACTTACGAGTTCTGAGCTGGACACCTCCAGATGTGCACCAGAACAAATGCGTAACGCAAAACTAACCTTGCGTCACGGCAGATGCGCCGCTATTACAATGCGGCAAACCCTGGCGCAAGGGTAGGCAGATGCGTAACGCATCTCGTGACGAAAGAGGGGCGCATCTCTAGAGTCGCGGGCGCGATGCAACTATAGCAATGCTCAGGGCTGCCCAATACTCAACATACCGCATCAGTCCTTACGCCTGCTTCAAGCAAGCAGGCATAAAGAATTGACATAGCAGCGTCGCGGAAGTGCCTGCGTTAAATCTTGTAGATTTCACGCAGGCACTTTTGCGAGGCGCACAGCTGCCTGACCGCCACCCCCCCCCCCTTGCGTGGGAACGCACCCATTGTGGCGCAGGCCCAGGCCTTCACGTGGCGCATCTCCTTAGATGGATCACGTTGTACATGACTTGCAGGGATGCGCCACGTTTACGTCGCTGTGCGTCAGGTAAGGCAGCGTAAACGTGGAACAAGGGGCTTGTAAATCTGCCCCTTTGTGTCTAGCATTACGCAGTTCTGTAAAATACACTCATACATTACTCAGCCCAATTAAATGAACACAAAATAGAAAACAAATAAGCAGTGGCACCGCCACAGAGAAGGAGAACAGTGCACCTGAAATGCACAGAAGATTTTGAAATATTAATTTACCTCTCTTATCAATGTAATCAGCAGCATTATTGCTCTTTGTAAAAAAATTAAAGCAAACATTTGCAATATAACACAGTCACACAGAGCAGGAGAAAAAACAGAGTAGTGAGTGATGAAAAAATTGCTACTACTACTCACCAAGCCCGGGGACCTCCACTCCCAGCACGTCTAGCAGGTCACGCTCTCGGTCCAGGATATCGGTCCAGCGGTGGGTGACTTGATTGTAGGTGCGCTGGACCCCCGTGATCTTAAAAAGGGTCCGGCACACCTGCCCCCACCGCTTCCGTCGCTCCTGCCGCCTGCCGCGATGGTCCTGGGGAGACGGCGCTGCACATAAAAAACAAGTGCGCCCACCTCCTCAGGGCTGAAGATCTCCCGGGGCACCACCATTTCCGCCCTCAAGCGGCCACACGGGAGCCGGGCACGGGCTGCGGCGGCCGTCTTGGGCAGCTTGACTGCTGTCTTCACCATGTTCAGGGCAGGTAAGGAGATAAAATGAAAAAGAATAAGAGTAGAAAAGAAGGAAATAAAAGTTTAAAAAAGTAGTTGAAAAGTAAACAAAAGTAGACTAAAACACAAAAATATAGACCTAGAAAACAAGAGGGATAGAAAAAAAGTTTAATAGATCAAAAAAAAAATAAAACAAGCAAAGGATGGCAGAGATATACAGAGGATAGAAACACCATGCCCAGACACATAGGAATGAATGAAAAACAAGATGGCCGCCCGAACACGTGCGTGTAAGTAAGTTCGCACGCGATTTCTCTCGCGAACTCGTGCGAACTTGTATTCGCAAGGCGCTCATCGCGCGAGATTACACATAGCGGGCGGAAACGGAAATACGTCACGCAAACAAAATGGCGGCGCCCATACTCAACCTTGGGGTAACTCGCACGAGTTCGCGGCTTCCACGGTCGATTTTGCACGACGCCGCGCCTCGCGAATAGGGCGAAATTACCGATAAACGAGTTTTGCAAAAGCAAAACCAACGAGCAGGTGCAAAAGTTCGAGCTCATCATTTGTAACCATTTCCCTGTAGTGCTTCCTGAAGGGGCCCTCCAGAATCCGGTTGCCTACTTGCAACTATTGTGTGACCCTGCTCTGACAGTCACAGAATAGTTACAAGTATGCCATTGCATCCTGTTAAAAAAAATGTACATTGCAACAAAAAGGAAAGGGAGCAGACAAGCAGGTGCCAGCCTTCATTAATGTCAGTTGGGGCAGGGCAGGTGTTGTTGTTTGCAAAACTTAAAGCACTTAGCAGGTGTGCTTTGCTTTGCCTCAATAATGTACACTCACTGGTCAATCACAGGGTGCTGTGATGACACCGAGGGTGGCATGGGTGTGCCAGCCAGAGGGTGGCATGGGTGAACCAGAGTGCCAGTGTTGACAGGATGGCAGTGCTTTGCTTTGCCCCAATAATGTACACTGGTGAACCAGAGGGTGCTGTGATGACACAGAGGGTAACATGGGTGAGCCAGAGGGTGGCATGGGTGACCAAAGAGAGTGCCAGTGGTAACAGAGGGTGGCAGTGATGAAGAAAGCCTTGCAAACAGGCTGGGCACGTAGAAACAACAAGTTCGCAAAACTGGCGACCCGACAAGTAAGTTCGCAATTTGCGAAATTGTACAAAACCCTCGCGAACTTGCAGAAACCCGTGCGAAAACACCCCCCCCCAAAAATCCGCAAATCCGCGAGAATTCGCGGAATTTGCGGATTTTCGCAATCCGCAAATCCGCAAATTCGCGGATTGCGAATCCGCAAAATACGCCCATGCTTAAAAGAGACATGGGGAGACGTCTCACGGAAAGGGAGAAATCAACCATATGGTAAGCCGCAACCAGACACAAGATAACCCCACAACTAGCCCAGACGAAATACTGGCTGCTGCACAGAGCGTTCTGGACTCCAGCTCGCCTGGCCGCTGCCGGTATCAGGGAAAATGACAAATGCTGGAACTGCCACAAGGAGAAAGGAGACCTGGAACACCTAATCCTACACTGCTCCAAGGTCAGAAAGTTCTGGAACAAGATAAGGCAATACATTTCTGAAATGACTGGCCAAACATTACAAGGCAGCATCAATGAAATCACCGCGACAGCCCTAGCCCCGAGCCCTAAAGCCAAAGACGACAGAGACCTGATAGACCTCCTCCTAACATCAGCGGTGAAAATAATCCTCACGAACTGTCACTTCTAATAGTCTACATGCATCTGCACATGGGGCACACATTAGACAAGAGGCTATTTAAATTGATTTTCCTCTGGTTTGGTTTGACACATAGATTATTGAGACTATGCTCCTGATGTTAGGACTGGCAATGTAAAACTACTGCATACTTTAGTGGTCAATATGAATTTTAGCACAGAAAGGACTTGGGTTTAGCTGATATAATGATTCTTAATGGGTTACATTGCTGTTAATGGATTTAAGTGTGCACAATAAAGTGCTTTAAACGCTTTTCAAGCAATCAGTTTATGCTAGTGCATAGGTCTAAGCTGCTATGGTGGGTATACTATTTCCTAGAGGCCAGGAACCACACAGGCCGCTGATTGATGAGAGTTTGGAATTCTGCTGTGAGCTTTGATAACAGGAGTATTAAACATGTATGTAGTTAGATCAGCAGTTTACAGCTGAGCCTACCAGTAATGAATACATATTTATTTGAACTATCTACATTTGCAATGGTTTCCACATGCAAGTCGGTAGGCCTGTTGAGGTCCATATGAGCTCATTACAACGCAACTTTGGCTGACATTTAAAAAAAAAAATATTAAGGGCTGTATCACATAAGGTGGGTAAGTGAGATGTTGATTTAAGGCTTATTCTCTGTCATGGCTCTATACTAAACAGTTATTATATTAGGTTCTAGAGCCACAGCAGTGCTATGTTACCAACCTTGACATTAGTAAACAGTAATTTTTCACAGAAACTTTCATAGATCGCTTGCTTTTGACTAAAACATAATATTTGTTAAAGTTTGTATCCTAATCGAACAGCATACAATACAAATATAGTCACACAACACTACAAAACATAAATAAAACATAACAGGTGTATTTGTAAAGTGCTTGATTACCCGAAGGTGTCCTGGCGCTGAATAACAGATGTTTATTGTTACCCAACTCAATGGTACTCATTTCATCGACCTCAAATGCATGAAAAGGTGAGTGGACTTGAACCTGTGACCATAAGGTTGAACACAGGTCTCTGCAGTGACTGCTTTAGTCCACTGAGCCATCAGACCCAAACACAAGTAGTCAGGGCAAGCCAAACAAAAACTTGATGCATAACACAGCAAAGTATTCACATTACAGCATATTACAATTTAATTTAAATTGGATGTGGTGTTTTATTCATTGGTGTTGTATCAATTTAGCTCAGCTGCAATCTGTTTGCCTAAATTTAGAAAGACATTATTGTCACATGCTACTTACATCACAAACCGTATTTCATGATAAGGTAGTAAAAGGTGTTTCCTCCCAGTCCTTTGGTATTGGAACGTGGAACAACGGCAACGTTTTGTGACTCATCCCAATTTCTAAATGTGGGTTACACAATGCGTGCTCCTACAGATCCTAGACGATACCAACATCAAAATATTAATGTTTAGGAGTAGTTACTTTTTGCATTCCAAATATCTGGGAAGGAAACTGAAGTTGACAGATGACCGTCTTGAGACCTGCTGAGTGAAGTCCCCGCATGCAGTCCATGGCTGCATGCTTGGCTTCAGGCGTGATTAATGTGGCCAATTCCCAGTCTGTTCGGAGCTGTTATAGCCCAGGGGAGAACTGAGTGTTACTGTTTATAGAGGCGGATCACATCAAAGCACCTTGCTGCTTGAGTTAAACAAACACAGAACTCCGGGTCAGCGCAAATGAATCCTAAAGGAGCGGGACACGTTGGCAATGGCGGCTGAATGTGCGCATTTTTGCTATTCTAGAGGCAGAAAATGGAAAGCCGCTGATGAGAATTGCAAATGGCTCCTTTCAGAGGCCTAGCCATTTCTAGTCATTGGCAGTCATTGGGTGAAAGTGAACTGCATGCATCCGTCAATAGAGTACATGCATTTTAAATATTACGTGTATTTCCATGTTCGGCAACGCCATTTAAATGGTTGCAAAATTAAACAGAAACAATTTCAGTGAGATGAGGAAAACAGATGAATCACCAAAGCTATGAAAATGGCAGCATTAGAGAAATCTATAAACAAAATAAGTGCAACACTCGCTTCTTTTATTTTTAAGAATACAATTGATAGTTTACACGTGGATATTGTTTTGCATTTCAATACTAAGCACACAAATATTTCCTAAAACACACATGGTACCCCCATAGATTGTAGAATTGTTACAAATGCTGCCTCTTTTGTAGCACCTGTGGACGCTGGTGTGTGTGGAACTTTCTATTGGCCTATGCTATTACCTACCAGACTTGACCCTCTGCCTATTTCTCAGTTTACTTCTTATTATCTCGATAGTCAAAATAGCCTAAACCGTATAAAGGTAACTGCGCTTATGCGAGGGACATTGTTCTCTTGCAATTATTCGAGACTTCTTCCTTGGGTTAAACAGGGAAAGCTTTCCCAATGCTTTAGTATTCACTGGCTCCCAAGAGCTGCATCCCTGCAATGAGTTGTGCAGCAGCTCACAATTGCACCCCTTCGCCCCCCACTAACGTGCTACAGGGAGCGCCTTCCCTGAATGAGCATTAAAGCCTTTACCTGCTTCCACAAGGATGTGCAATTAGTTTATTTTTGACCACTAATCCTTCTCGCCAGCCATGGGGGCATATTTATCATTATATCAAGCAGCACAGCGCAGAATATCACCTTGCTGGGCTGTATGATAGGAAAGGGCAGGGATACGCTGTACTTAACATTGTACGGTGCCGGCCTGCCTTTTCCCAGCACTGGTGCACAATGTGCTGCCTAGCGCCAACGCAGACACTCTTGCACCATGAGGCAAGGGCGCTGGCCCTGTTAGCAGGATTTTGTATTGTTTATGCGCAGGAAGACGCACCTTCCTGCACAAAAAGACTCTCCTGAGGTATTTTCCTCTTTCTATGTGTGCTGCAGAATGCAGCACACACAGAAAGAAGAAAAAAACAAGGAGATTTAAAGATATTTCTCCTTGTTACGGCTCACCTGGGAAGGTGTAGCAGTTTTGGTGCATTCTCAGTTCTACCATTAATGTTAAATCTGGGAATGCGTCAAAATCCATGGGTTTTGTGTGGGAACACCCATGCACCAACTATAGAGCACCTTCCTGGGGCAGAGGAACACAATGCAGAAATTTGAGCTGCATTGAGTTACTCTGGATTTATCAAGCCACTATGAGCCAAACAAGGGGACCTTGAGTGGCTTGATGAATTGCATTGTAAGGGTTGCGTCGCTTTTGCACCCCGATGCATGTTACAAAAGTGATGCAACCCTTTTGATAAATATGACCCATATTGCCGAAGGTCTGCATCACACCTTTATCTATAAGACATGCCTTGCGTCAAAAATTGTGGGATGGGGAAAAGGCACCAGTGATATCTGCGGACCTGTGCAAATCCGTCAGTGAACAGGGGATGCAGCTTGATCTGAATCTTTCACAGCTCTGTTCCTACTCCTAAATGCAAACTTCACTGTGTGTATCTGTTTAGCCATATGCACGTTGCTTTCAAGCATTTGAATTTTACAATTGGTGCTTGCCTTCCCTCAACTGAGCTAGTCATTTTCTCAACAATTTCTTCTGAATTATTTCTTTATTTGTTCACTAGCAGCCCGTCCCGACGTTGTCCAGGTGTAAAATAGAATGTGTGTAATGTGTGTATTTGGCAAGGGCAATTTATTTTAAAATCTCGCGGTAGACAACATTTTTTGTTTCATTAGAATAGGGACGGAGAAGGCCCAGCTGCAGCCCTGGTTGATGTTATCAGGCACGTGTAATTAGTGTACTGATCCGCCGCCTGAGCCCGGCTAGAGCCCTGGTTGATAGTAGCATGAGAGAGTTATCAGCCGCGGGTAAATCCGTTTAATGAGAGAGTTGAGTGACAGCGAGTAGGAGAGGCTGCAGTAATTGTCCCTGCAGACACGTTCATTTGCGTGTTCCCCCATTGAGGCCCAGATGCAGGCCTGTTTGATGTTAGCAGGTGTGTGTTCCCCCACTTGAGGCCCAGCTGCAGCCCTGGTTGATGTTATCAGGCGCGTGTAATTAGTGTACTGATCCACCGCCTGAGCCCGGCTAGAGCCCTGGTTGATGGTAGCAGGCGTGTGTAATTTCGTTGAATGAGAGAGTTCAGTAACAGCGCGCAGGAGAGGCTGCAGTAGCGTTACTTACCAGGCCTCCAGGTGAATGCGTTTGTCATGCCCCCAGCACACGGCCACAGCAGATGATCTTCTGATTAATGTACAACCCACATGGCATGAAGGGCGGAACGTAGCACACGCCCCCAGCGTTTCTCAGGCCCCCAGAGTGCCCCTTGATGCGGCACAATTGCGTTCACATGGCATGAAGGCCGGACACACGCCCCCAGTGTTTCTCACGACCCCAGCGTGCCCCTTGATGCTGCGCAGAAACGTAATTGGCGCTTGTATGTAAGACTCACATGGCATGAAAAGCGGACACACGCCCCCAGCGTGTGTCACGCCCCCAGTGTTTGTCATGCCCCCAGCACACGCCCACAGCCCACGATGTGATGGCCGTACCACTCGCCCCCAGCGTTAGTTACGCCCCCCAGCCCACGCCCACAGCACAACGCAGACACGCCCACAAGGGACTACTTTGCTGGCACGGTTCTTTTACCTTTTAAATGTATAGAGGAGTTGGCCTAACGGCTAAGGCGCTCGACCTCGGACCTGGGGATCTGGGTTTGAGTCTTGGTAACGATGCCAAACATCCTGTGATTCTGGGCAAATCACTTAATCTCCCCGTGCCTAACAAAAATTAATGTGTGTCCTCATGTAACGTAACTGGTGCTATGTAAGCGCTCTGATACCTGATTCAGTTCGGGTCTAGTTCGTGCTATATAAAACTCTGCAAAAATAAAAATATATATGGTGGCCGTCTGCATAGCCTATGTCCATCTGGTGCAACTGCCCTTTCCAACGCTGTATTGGGTGTTGTGATTGGTGCTGTGGTTACTGAGATTATCCGCCTCAAAGGTTTGGGCCCTCTCTTTATAATATTAGTATGGATCACTAGGATCAATCTTTCTTAATTTTCCCTGAAGTACTCAGTTTGTATTAATGGTGAAAAGTAATGTTCTAATTCATGTAGTACAAAAGTCAAGTCGATAACTTTTTTTTCGTTCATATTGTAACTTATTGTCATACATGTATTCCTGAAAGCAGAGCTTTTTTGATTTTTTCCCAACATTTCTTGTAACAGATGAGATACGCATCCCTGTTTTGCTGGGTACGTTTTTGATACTATAAATCAGTGAATGTTGGAGTAATGTATCCTTCAGTAAATTGTGTATATTTGGGCGAATAGATGGGCTATGGTTTGAATGCTTATTCCATCTTCCTAACAGTAGCCCTTGCCAGTGTGGAAAAATGTTTGTTGACCATAAAGAATAGCATTCTTTTTCTGTGGTAATTTTATCATGTAGCAGAAAGTTGCCCTGTGTAAAAGATACTTTTAGTGAGTCTTGAAAGTTAATACATTTAAAGTTTGGTGGTTGGGGAGAAAGTGCCTTTTCAATGTGTCTCCTTTCATTCATATTGAAAAGGGGGGGCCCTCGGCCCCCCCGCACGCATGGCGGCGCGGCGACCGTCGCCCCCACTGTCTCCTTTGTCGCCATTCGGCGGTGGGGGCGTGCCCTGGGGGGCGCGGCCCACCGCCGATTGGCTGGCGGCCTCCCTGACCCGGATCCTGGGAAGTGGGTCCGGGTCAGGGGGGGCGGGCTATAGGAGGGGCCACCTGGCCCCTCGGGAATAAAGAGATAGGGAGCGCCCAGGAGACCCCCTTGTCCCTGGACGCTCCCTCGCCGAAACGGTGTGCCCCGCGCTCGGGGCTTCTTTGTTTTTGGTAATTTCTTTCGTTTTTCTTCCAGGTCACCTTTTTCCGGTGTGGGACCAGCGCTGGGAAGAGAATAATCCGTCAACAGGAGCAGTTTGGCGAAGGACTGCGGTGCTCCTGCGTGGGACGGGACAATGGGGCAAGGGGACGCTCCACGAGGAATGGGACGCTCCACGAGGAACAGAAGGACCGGGGGGCCAGTTTTCCGCCCAAGGAAGGATCCGGATTGAGGATGGGTCGTGGCGGAGTGTACCTTGGCGCAAGTTAAGTATGGGCTCGGCATGCGATGTTAGTGCGGGTTTTCCCTTGCGTAGCAGGACGGCTCTGGGTTGTGAATGTTAAGGAGCTCGGGGATGACGTTAACTGTGTGTCTGTTCTCTCCGAGTCTAGTGCGCGCTATATGTGTAAAGGTTTGTCAAACAATCCAGGGTGGTTAACAAGCGATCTCGATCTTGTCTGAAGTCAGTAAGGGTGTTTGACCTGCGGTAAATGCTGGTGTCACGGATTTCGCACACACTCACCGTAATATCTTTATGAAGAGTGTATAAGTTTGGCGCTCTTTTAATGATCCTTTACGTGATATTGTTACAAACACGGCCAATTCTGGTTAAGCGTTGCTGGCCAGAACACTTGATACGCATAATATTTCAATATTTTAAGGAAAGGCAGTGAAAGAATTGCAATTTAACAGATCGTTTTTTCATCTGGGTTTAACTCTGAAATTCGCCACAGATTTTCAAGTTGCAGTTTAATCAACTCGAACTTTTAGATGATGTATTCATAGCGCCTCTTATAAAATTAACTGTAGACTTTACAGTTTCACCAAACGCACGATTAACAGATTGGCACAGGCGCAGGAAAGACGAAAACAGGGAGCCTTAATTACATATAGGCATTAGTTGGAAATGCTGGAGTTCTCGAGTACGCTGAACAGTTAGAATTCTCCCACGGTATACTGAAAACACCCTGAAATGTGCGGGTCATACGACAAATGAGTATTCACTGCCATCGTGGGACGGCTCAGGGAGCGGTGGCAGGGTTTCCTAAACTCGCTGCTAAGCGCTTCTAACACAGTGAGCTACGTCTTAAGATGTGTTATGCTGAAAGAGACTGGCGGCTGCATCCCGCCCAGTGATAGCTGTCTTAGAGTGTAATCTCGGGGGGCACAGCTTCGAGCTCGGGTTTCCCCCTCCACCAGCCCCTTGACTCCTCTCGCTATATTTAACTGCATGACCCCGGGAGAGGAGTTGGCCTAACGGTTAGGGCGCTCGACCTCGGACCTGGGTTCGAGTCTCGATGACGACGCCAAAAAATGCGTGTAGGTTTAAAATAAAAAGGCAATGCATTTCCCACCAAGTAAAGCGACAGTATGTCGAATAAAGGGTTTTCAAGAAACTTAAAAATGTAACTACCCAAACTGAACAGTGAGCAGGAGGCAACATTTTCAATGGTGAGCTTTCAATGGCAAAGGAATGGTGGCATATATTTTAGGTATTCCTTTTATTAGCAGAGGTTGTTGCAGTCTTTATCCCCACCTTAATGAGTAATTCATAGACTGATGAATATGCAGTTGCAAAAAATTGTTGCAGCACAGCATAATAATAATGAATCAAAGAAAATCTTATGTTTGCCTCTCAGGAGACCTGAGCTACGCTAACTGCTGACACTTTCTCCTTCAGCATCCGGTAGCTGTGCTGAATAGATGAGGTACTCCATAGATTTTTAGTACAGAATATCTTCGAAGACACAGTATGCATTGTCTAAGGAGATATTCAACATATTACAAATGTTGACTATTTATAGGTTCAGTATTCATATATTGGGAGAATGTATAGACCTTTCAGAAGGGTGTCTGCACAAAGAAAAAAGAAAAAGGGCTCCATGCTTTTACCTGGGTGTGTTTTCATGGAGCAGTCAGAAAGTGGGGTTGTTTCTTCGAATTCGCCAGTCAGTGTGCAAAATATATATCACAATTTAAGTAGTTTGCATCAGACAAGAGGTAGTGATTCAACAGTGATGCAACTTCCATCACGGCGCACTTATATATGCTCAACGTGAGGCCACTGCTGTCGTAATTCATAGGGTTGAGAAATGGGCAGATCACGAAGCATGCGGCAGAGAGGCAGAGTGATGCACCTCCATTTTGTAGATGAATTCCTTGATTTCTCATATAAAACATAATGGAGGGAAGATTTGGTTTCACTTCAGACCAACGTTAATACACTAAAAAAAAGAATTACTCACAATGACCTTTCTGTAGAATGTACAAGTTAGACCTATCAGATGTTTGCCATCAGAACACGAGGCACATCACAGCGATATCGCAGTTAATTCGCAAAACTTACTAAGTATCCGCCATACAGAAGATGGACTAAAATAGTCGATTCAACACGTTTGGACGCTAATTATCATTCAAGCTTCTAGCTGGAAATATTTGTTACTGCGGAATACTTCAAATTAAATTTAGTTGAACTTTCTACTTTTGCAACTTCGAGTAAATTACGGTTTACTACAATTTTAAATGAAATGTTTCTGAGTGATCTGAAATGTTGAGCTTCGGAGACATACTAAATGAATATCTATGAATATCGTAATATGACGTCTTAAGGTAACATGTTCAATACTTTGCTTGAGCATACAGGTGAATGACTAAGGTAAAATATAGCTTGGTTTAATGTTTTAAGGCTGACGCGAACATTTTTCATCTGCATGCGATTTTGTATCCCAAAAGACATGATTTCACGCGATTTGCAATGTCATCATGTTGTTGGCTAAGGGCACGTAAAACCGGAGTAGACACTCTGTAATAGTGGGGCTGTGCTGTCACAACAAGCCAGCTGGGCTGTGATATATTATTGTGTTATATTGTTACATTAGGGTTATTGGGGGGCATGCTGCTGCCTTTCTAGCCGAGAGTAGACTTGTACCTTAAAGGTTTCTTTCACCAGTAACCAGTTTAACACAAACGTGGTCAAGTAACACTTCCCCAGTTTTTTCAAGCATTTAAGAGTCCAGTCAGCCCAAAACTGTGGCACTTACTCTATCTTAAATTAGCACCGGCATGATTCACTGTATTCAATGTGAACCGATGATGTACAAAAAAAAGGACCGATGCCCATCAACGTGATCGCATCCACGTGCTGGGGGGGGACTGATCAATATGGAGCTTGGGTTTTTTAGAATGCTCGGGTTGTACTTTTTGTAGAATTCACAAGGCACACGCAGCTCCCTGTTGGGACGGGTCCCCACCCAAAAGTTGCTCTGTCGGCACTCAAGACCTCAGGTCATTCAGTTGATGAGTTCAGTTTTGGAACACTCATTGTCTAAATCAGAGCTCACGCTACATGGGTGACATTAAATTTCACCTGGAGAATAGGATAGATGTTGACATTCCTGGGCTGCTTTATTGAGGTCCTCTAAGCACTTGCAATACTTTATCCAAGCCTTGGTTGCTGCGTATTTCTCTTACGCAAGGGACAGCCTTTGACATAAGGCAAAGTTTTGACGCTATAGAACGACTATCATTGGTGGCTGCTAGGTGATAGTGAGAACAATCATGGAACCATTCACGAATAGGGATACCACCTTCTCTTGGGGTCAACCTGGGGTTTAACATCTAAGGGTAGGGCTTGACGACACTGAGATAGCCAGTTTCCCAGGTCCCACTTTCCTTCACAAGCCAAGCAGAAAGCCAAACAATGGACTTACTTCATTGTGGGGGTATTCACCATATGAGGTGCTGTTCACTATTATAGGGGGGACATTACACCAGTCCAAACATTGCACCTGTTCAAACGACCCTTTATGGATGATAGGTAAAGTCAACATTATTAGTAAGCTATCTTAGGGTTAGCTGTATTGCATGCAGCCTTCAGGCTAAGTCTTGAAGGATGATAGAGCAGCTTGTTTTACCAGTTTTTGATCACATGAATGAGTAAATGAAAAAAGGAACGGGTGTTTAACGACAAATATATGTATCTGTACTGAACACCCCCCCCTTTAGTTCAATCAGGAAACTTAGTTAACACACAAGTAAAATGGCACAATATACGTTGAGCCCATGATGAGATTTGAGGCGAATAATTACAGTGTGAAATTTGTATAGCACACAGTAATTTAGCACCCTATACGTTGAGCTCTTGGGGTGTACCAACGCCATATATTAATAATATGGGGGGGGAACCACGAACAGCATAGAGACAGGGCCTAGAGCCTTTAGAAAGACTACTTGGGGTCCTGATAATGATACACACCCTGTTGTCACACCTAAAAGGTGCCCAAGAGCCTAGTTGCGGCATCACATAGTTCTGGGGCTGCATGTGATCATGTCCAGTTGGCTGGGTTGGTATTTCCCAGAAGCCAAAGTGGCGAGCGGAAAAGGTCCTTGGGCCAGCGTATGGCCTGGCGGAGTTAGGACCGTACTAATTCTTTTAGCTAAAGACTGTGATGCGGCACAGTTAAGTAGACTGTCTGTTTTTTACACATAGATCCTATGCATAAAGACGTGGGTAGAAAACCAGGGTTAAGAGGCAATGTCCTCGCCTGCAGCACAACTTTCTTGTGTAACAATGATTGTGGAAATAGGAAGCCAATTTTACAGCCTACCAGGGTTGGGGCGGCGCTGATCCTATGCTTAACGACACAGATGCTGCACTAGCAAACAGACAAACGGAGGTTATGCTTAAGATTGACTGTCCATGTGTTAATATGTAGTGATATAGCGCTAAGATTATCTAACACTTAGCAACTGATGGTAATGTAAGTCTAACGTATGTACAGCAGTTATCGCCGGGAACACTAATGATGTGTATCTATCTTTCCGATTTATGTATGTCCATGGTGGATATCTGGAGTGCTCCACATCACAACAGCTGCAACAGGTGGACAGCTCAAGGGGGGCTTACGTCAGTCACGGCTGGGTCCATTGCGGATACCTGAGGAGTGCTCCACACCGCAACATCGGCAGCGGGTCGACGTCAAAAGGGAAACATACGTCGAGAAAGAGGACACCAAGTGCCCAAGTATGGCCGGCAGGTGTAAGTGCTACCCATTCCTTGAGGTGGAAGTGGGAATTGTCACCCAGGTTTTCTGGTCTTTTCCTGTTTCGGGCAGTTTCTCAAACCTGTCACGCAGGGGAGGAACTCAGCCTTAGAAGTAGAGGAGCTACAATGTGCCAGCACAAGCAACAGGCCGGACGCAGGACAGGGAAGAGTCGGTTTGAGGGTCTGTGCCATGGTCAGTTCAGGAACTTCTTTCAGGGACTTTTAGCTCAGCAGCCCGACCCCCTGTCAGTGGTGATACTTCACCTGGGGGGGGACCGAATTGGCCAAACTGGGGAGGCGAATACTCATTAATGGGTTCATCTCCACTGTGGGTGGGTCTTCAGGACTGGCTCGGGTGGCACAGTAGTAGGGTCTCAACTTATCCCGTGGTGGCAGGAACTCTGTCAGGGCGTTGAATCACTCGATAAAGAGGATCAACACACAGAGGGACGAATTATTGCAAGCCCCCCTCGGTTGCGGATGATCCAACATGGGTGTATTTGTTCTACCTGGTGAGGGGAGTCCATTTGACGGAGGAAGGAAGGGTCCTGGGGTCTGATGATGTCAGGGCTTGGTTAGAAGGTTTTGTTAAATTTAGAACTTCCTAGGGTAGGTCTAGGCAGGGGGAGGCCAGATCGTCGGTTAACAATGCTGGCCTGTGGCGGTAAGGTCATTATCGGTGAGCACATATTTGAGGTCTGAGGGGGCGGGCATCATCCTATGGAGGTTCCCGCCCAGGGGGAGGGGCCTGCGGGCCACTCCCAGAACTCCAGGGGCAAGGTAATAGGCAAAGGAGCGCGGGTAGGAGTAGTTCACGCTTTCCTTAGGCTGGTAGCCACCCCGCGCGCGTGGACTCATGACGCCACCGGCGCAGAGTAAGGGCCCTCCTTTAGTGGGTAAATGGAGTTCAGGGCGTAGACCGGGCAATTCCCGGGGTAACACTGCGCATGCGCACATCCAGAGGGGAGGCGCAGCTTGTAGGACCTGACACCGGTAGTGACCCTGCCATATGGCCAGAAATGTACAAAAATTCTAGATGAGGATGTTTAGTCTAAGTTAGGAAACAACATGTATTAGAGTTTTGTTAAAGTCAGGCTCTCAAACTTGTTGCTAAGAATTATGTACCTAAATGTCCTGCTGAATTTTTGTATAAATTGTTGATTATGCAATTAAAACCTTTTTTAATTTCATACTTTAATAAATACGGCCGGGCGACTAGCGCCCGCCTTCCAAAAAGTAAAGACGTCTTGTGTCCACGTTCCTGGGTATCGGGTGCCGGATTGGGGGGGAGGCGGCAGCTAGTCGCTGACCATGTGAAAAGGGGGGGCCCTCGGCCCCCCCGCACGCATGGCGGCGCGGCGACCGTCGCCCCCACTGTCTCCTTTGTCGCCATTCGGCGGTGGGGGCGTGCCCTGGGGGGCGCGGCCCACCGCCGATTGGCTGGCGGCCTCCCTGACCCGGATCCTGGGAAGTGGGTCCGGGTCAGGGGGGGCGGGCTATAGGAGGGGCCACCTGGCCCCTCGGGAATAAAGAGATAGGGAGCGCCCAGGAGACCCCCTTGTCCCTGGACGCTCCCTCGCCGAAACGGTGTGCCCCGCGCTCGGGGCTTCTTTGTTTTCCCACCCACCATCCCTTGGAACAAAAAGTTTTGGAGCAGTTCTTATGTCTGGTTGAATGGTAATTTTTGAAGGTACGGTCCACGGGCCTCACAGGGTAATAGAGATGAACTGTCGGTATATTTTGTTGATGCTTTTGTCTAGGAATTTTTTCCCCTTTTAGCAAGTCATGTGTGAAGTGAATTGTATTTGATGCTAAGTGTCTTTAGGCCTTTTTTCCCTTTGTAGCTATACGTCGATACTGTTATTTATTAGCCAGTGTAGCTGTCCTTTAGAATTTTTCCCATAGGTCGTCGTATTTATTAGGTATGGGGCATGCGGTAAGGTCATTATCGGTGAGCACATATTTGAGGTCTGAGGGGGCGGGCATCATCCTATGGAGGTTCCCGCCCAGGGGGAGGGGCCTGCGGGCCACTCCCAGAACTCCAGGGGCAAGGTAATAGGCAAAGGAGCGCGGGTAGGAGTAGTTCACACTTTCCTTAGGCTGGTAGCCACCCCGCGCGCGTGGACTCCGGGCGCAGAGTAAGGGCCCTCCTTTAGTGGGTAAATGGAGTTCAGGGCGTAGACCGGGCAATTCCCGGGGTAACACTGCGCATGCGCACATCCAGAGGGGAGGCGCAGCTTGTAGGACCTGACACCGGTAGTGACCCTGCCATATGGCCAGAAATGTACAAAAATTCTAGATGAGGATGTTTAGTCTAAGTTAGGAAACAACATGTATTAGAGTTTTGTTAAAGTCAGGCTCTCAAACTTGTTGCTAAGAATTATGTACCTAAATGTCCTGCTGAATTTTTGTATAAATTGTTGATTATGCAATTAAAACCTTTTTTAATTTCATACTTTAATAAATACGGCCGGGCGACTAGCGCCCGCCTTCCAAAAAGTAAAGACGTCTCGTGTCCACGTTCCTGGGTATCGGGTGCCGGATTGGGGGGGAGGCGGCAGCTAGTCGCTGACCATGTTTATTTTGAAATTAGCGATTGAGGGTAGTTGGCATGCTCAATGGGCTTTGGATGTTTCTACTTTGTTCTGGCTCACAAGAACTGCTTCCAATTACTTTGATGTGTTCCACTGTTGCCTGTATTTCACGTTCCACTGCAGAAGCAGAAGGGCTATGTTCATGTGTGCTGGGCCAAATATACAATGATTGAATCGGTAAAAGTGATTGCAAATTGTGGATCGACCTTTACTGAATTGTTTCAGATTTTACCAACTGACCTATGCAGTAAAAGGTTGATTTGCAAAATCAGTTTTTTGTGGGTCACACTGTGACCAAGCTCATTAATATGCATGGCGTAGGTCACAAATTATGACCCACTATTGTTGGCTACAGTCACAGGGATGATGGATCCTAGGGCCAGCAGAGCACCATGATTGTGATTGCTTTTCAATAAACGCATCTTTTTT
Source organism: Lissotriton helveticus (assembly GCF_964261635.1). Taxonomy (NCBI): domain Eukaryota; kingdom Metazoa; phylum Chordata; class Amphibia; order Caudata; family Salamandridae; genus Lissotriton; species Lissotriton helveticus. Next base: position 560,247,323 of record NC_136063.1, read on the forward strand.
TAAAATGCAGCCCATTTTCCAAAAAGGAAAACAGTATGTGTTTCAAAACAATGGAAACTATCGTGAACAATTTTGTTGATCCGTACAGATTCTGGAGCTTTCTCTAACAAAAATATGGGCAACATGTATGATATCAGGTTTCCAGGGCATTGTGGATAAGAAAACTTTGTGAGATTCATTCAAGGCGCACAACCTTAAACACCACTGAATGTCTAGTTTTAGGAAATGGCTGAGTTTGATAGGTTTTCCTCGTTGCCAGCTAATGCCAAGCCTGAATAGTGCATCCATTCAGTATGGCAAGTGAAGGGAAAATGGTATTTACCCCCATTCTGCTGGCCCACATGTAAAAACAATACCCAAAAGAATCAAGATTTATTCTTGGTTGCCATGGGGGTGCTTTAGTCCCCCAGGGTAAAAAATACTGTTGCACCTGTTTTGGGGTGGAAGCATTGCCCAATATCTAGGTGGGCAGGACAGACCCCTTCTTTTTTTAGACTTTTTTCCCTGGTGACTAGTGGGCTAACCAGTAGGCTTTCTGTCCCCTGAGGGAGGCATGTTGTGGTATAGTACCCTAATTCACCCCAGGGTGGGTCATAAAGTCTCTTGTACCTGGTCTGGGGTAGGAACATGACCTGTGCCATTTTGAGGGGCTTATTTTTTCTCTAGTGTCCTTTTCATCCCCCTGGAGGGCAAATAGATGGAAAAGTGTCTCTCTGCCTCCCAGGGGACTGAAATACTTTATTGCCCTTTTTGTAGTGGGTTGGGCTATATAGGGGTCTTGTCCATGCGAGACCAGGTAGGACAAATTCAATAGATAATGAAAAACTAACACCTGGTCTCGATTTTGTTTTTGCTACTATTTATTTAAGTAGGCTTCATGCCTAAATTACTTAATTCATAGGCATGTAATTATTTTATGCATTTGAACCAATTTTCACATCAATTATGAATATTCCAGCATATCCAAGTTTGAGACACTACAAAAAAGAGAGTTTGGTCAACACATTAAAAACAATTAAGTGAACACACTTTGTTTGCACCCAACAGTGTCAAAGAAAATTCAAAACAGTAGTGCAAGGAAATATATATAAAACATTTCATGACTACAACACATCAGTTCAATTACAACAAAAACAGTCCTTTCAAAGAATATAATCACGAATGTTTTGGGACTGTGCTCACAAGGGACGTTTTAAGGAAATAGTCACTTCTACGTGTGCACCTATCTGATGCACATTGGTGGTTATATATCCCTTTGTGAGTGCTATAACAATTAATATTAAATGGTGAAAAAGCCGACGCGTTTCAAAACTCAAATGTAGCTATGCTGAGTTTTCATCAGGGCTAGACTGTGTACCTGTCAATGAAAAAGGAAACGTAATGATTGGGGAGGACCTGGATTTTTCACAACAGTCTTACTAGTTATTTCCTTTAGTGGTTACCTTTGTCTGAAAACAGACTCGTTTTGAATCCTTTTATTTCAACTTTTAGTTGCGCTATCTCATAACGAGTTCTTGGTCTGAATATGGAAAAAAGGGGGACATGAGTTGTCTCAGGTAAGTATTAAAACAACAGTGTTGTGTATCTTTTAAATGCTAATTTGCTAAATGCGGCTCTAAACGACTTACTGCTTTGTTATTCTGATGTAGTACCAAACGTCATCTTTTTTTTCATTGCTGCACCTCTTTACGACACGCTCCAGAGGGGAATGGTTTGACCTGTTGTATACAATGTATGTATTTAGACAAATCCAAATCTACAGGGATACACATTGATGCAAGAGGCCTTTTCCTGCAACTGCCCAGCTGATAAGGACTGGACTGTGTTGGGGCCTCTACCTGCTGCCCAGGGAATGTCTAAGGGCCTCTCCTGAGGCCCTAGGGGACTTTAGAAGTGTACTTCTGTGGTGGATTGAGACTTATGGGACCAATGTCAGAAGGTCAAATCTTTGATCACACAAACCAAGTTGGCATGTCTGAGCTGTATTCGACCTGTACTCTACCGCGCTCAGCACCAGTTTGTGTTTAGGTACTGTTCTACCACAACCATTTACTGTTATTAGCACTTTCTGCTGCCTGGTGCTACTTTTACCTAAACATAGAAAATTCATAACGCTGATTCCTCTTATTAGATTTCTGTCAGTCGGTGTCATTTATTAATTAAATTATACTCCAGTTTTGCAATTTTTATTGTTCTACATTTCGCAGGGAGCAATCTGTCCACTTTTGGCTCTCACTCTTTCCGCACAGAGCCAGCCACATCTGCTGCCAGGTTAGGATTTGATGGTCACAAATTGTGAGGATGCTATAAGTGGTCCATGTGACTTCACAAGGACTAAGAGGTCAGCTTTAAGAATTACACTGCTATTACTCCCATATATCTCTGAGTGCATCAGGTCATATGTCTACTTGCAAAGTTGAGGTGTTGAGTCACTCCTACATATGGAGGAAGCAAGAGATGTGCTGATGGGCGGCTTTATTGAATGCACCAGAAAGCTGGATTCATCATGAGGATGTAGGAGCAACATGGCTACGGTTCAGACATTTGAGAACTGCCATAGAGAAAATTATACCGAAGGGACTTACGCCCTGGTTTTAGTAATATTGCATTTAGATTGATTGCTGAGGTAATGTGGTTAGCAAGGCATTTCCCAGAAGCTGTGATTTTCTGCCACTGATCAAATTAGTGGGGCACCTAAACATAAACATTTCTTCAATCCTGAGGCTAGGGTGCAGCTGCATGGTTGTATCAGGGGGAGGATTTTTCTTCCTGATGTGGTGCCCCTGTCTGCAGAGGGCAACAATATTGTTATAGATTAATCTATTCTTCTATGCTTCTCAATATCTCTTGTAGTCATGGGGTGTTCAGATGGTAAGTGACCTATGGTGACCTGTGGCTGGGTGAGTTAGTTAGAGAATCTGCAATTTTGTGTGAGTTGAGAATGGATGCTTTCCACGACCTTTGAGGCATCTTTCACGCCTGAGCATTGTCACTTTAGAACATTGGCCCTTTTGGGGTTGGAAGATGTGGTCTGCAACAAGAGACCAAGACATGGCCCAGTTGCCCTGAATGTCTCTCTGGTAGGTGTGGGGGGTGGGGGTGCCCCATGTAGGGTTGCTTTAAGGTGAGCAGTCCTCCTGAATATGTTTTAGGGAGCAAGGAATTCACATAAGAGCATTTCTTCCATTTAAACACTGGGGAGGTTAAAGGGCACTCAAAAGGGAAGATGTGCCAGGACGACCAGCTTGAATGGCAAGCCATGAGCTCACAGAATGTTTCTTGATGCACAGGAAGGTGTTGTGCTGTAGATGTGTCGATAGATAGCATGCTTATGAATTTGGGAAAATATGTTACAATATGCAAATAGTAATGCTGTGTGTTGAGTTCAATACATAATGTTTTTAAATTCATGTTTACAGAATACCTATGTCCTGAGCTAGTGGTAGCTCTATCCAAAACAAAGATTTTTGGTCTAAGGCTGTCATCCCATAAAGTTGTTGGTTTGGGAGGGGTGACGTTCACTTACTGGTTGGGCTAAGGGCATCAACCTGTACTCTTTCACAATAATCTTTCTTTAGACTATGCCCCTGGGAAGTGGGGAGTGTTTCTGGTCCAGAGAGACTAATGGATCATGCTAGGGAGGGTCAGCACTGGACACCAAGCAAAGCTCTGTATTGGGATAATAGAACATTACCTGAGGGAATGGGCATCGTTGAAGCCAGGTCTGCTTAGGCCTAGGTTAATGGTTAGTAAGTCAGAAAGAAAGAGGGAAAATCTTAAGGTAGTGGGGCTCTGTCATAAGTCCTGCACCGTCTCCTTCTCAGGGAAGTGCAAGCTTTTCAACATTGTGCATAGCTTTAGTGTAACAATAGTGAAAATATATGAAGGTAGGAATAGAGAAAAATGATTTGTAGTTATATTTTGGAACATGCAACTTTTATTAGGGTGAAGTTCAAAGAAGGGAATAGGATTGGTTGATGAAGTGGTAGATCTGTTTGCCCATGCATTTTTACATGTGCTTATAATGATCAACAATATTAGTGTTTTTTTTCTTTTTTCCTATCAGTACATCTAATGAAGTCCAGGACCAAGGCCCAGGGGAATGCGGCGAGCAGTGCCACAGTCATAACGCCTCAAGGGATGTCCAGTGCAGGTAATTCATGTACGTTTACTCTTCTTTGATTTAATAATAATTAATCACACTTCTTTTTTACACAGCATGGTCTTCTATATTTTCCTCAATTGTTTCAGTTTCAGTTTATAAACTTTATTTCGATTTTAAAAAATCACAAACGTTTTCACAGACAAACATCAGATCAGGGTTAAACATACCAATTTGTCACTTTGTAACCATACTTATTAGTGCAAGACATATAACCGTTATCATTAAAAGAAATAATAATAATACTCTAAAACAATCCTCACTTGATTGGCAGGAACTTACATAATAAAAAAGTACCTATAAAAGAGCATCTTATCACAAATTGAATTCATCACATATTATAATAAAAATAAAAACAATAAAAAGAACAGAAGGTCTCAGTTGATAGACAAGGGGGTGGCTTTATCTATATCTCCCTTCAGTACATCGGATCACCCACACCCATCCCAGAAATTTAGCTATCGCTATCATGATGGGTCCATCTACTTATGTTTTAAATAACCTAAAAGCCTAAATATATGAACTGGTACCCAGGGCGAGACAAATCGGTTTCAACCAGCGTTGTCTCGGATTGTTGTAAGCAGGGCATGCAAAGAGAATGTGAGGCATTGATTCTTCCTTATCTAGGCCGAAGGGGCAATTACTGCTACTTCCATCTGAGTTAAGCCGTTTTGAAGTAAAGGCCTTGGTGGGTAAAGTTCCCACTCTGAACTGATGGAATAATTTTCCATCACGCGTACAGGTGATTAGGTCCCAATACAGCTCCAATTTTGGTTTGTGTTTGATCCTCAGGAAGGTGATAGACAGGGTAGACATGGAGGAAACTGCAAACCGTCTAAAATTGATTATAGCCAGTAGGCAGCCTTTAGCTCTGCTTTACTTGGAATTGCGCTTACTGCTGGGGAAGTCCACAAGTGACTTAGCCCCAGCTCACAAAGAATGTTTTTAACGTAGCTAAACCGTGCAATTTTCTTGAGTACATCCACCTCCCTGACTGCCATCAGGACCAAGGCGTAGTTGGCCAGCTCTGGGGTCACCCAGAGTCTCCTCCAACATTTCAATAACCTATAATGTGCAACATTCCTGATGGACTGGCAACCCAGATCTAGATATAAGGGGAGCAGTGAGGACGATTGCGGGAGGCCAATCAATGATCTTAAAAATTTATTTTGGCCCACCACTAGAGATTCCAAATTCGCATACCCCCATAGTTCTACACCATATAGGATTGAAGCACTTATTCTAGAATTATAGATTTGGAGAACGGGAGCTACAGGTTTAGTGTACGAATATCTATGCTCTTTGAGCAGCGCACCAGATAGATGAGCATGTCTCACCATTAGGCTGTCTATTTACGGCTTCCAACTTAGTTTTTATCGATATTTACCCCTAAATATGAAAAGATCTCAGCTTGCTCTAATGAGCCCTCCAGCATTCTAACTTCACTGATGAATTTTTTGGAGTTCTGGAGAACCATCAATTTTGTTTTGTCTACATTGACAAGGAGGTCATGGTCTGCACAGAACTCCTCGAATCTCGAGAGGGCACGTTGCAGTCCCTGACTTGTTTTCGAGAGAATAAGGGTATCATCGGTGAACATTAAAAGAGGGATCTTTTTTCCTGCCAGGCTCGGGGCGTCCATAGGGTAGTTTTTGAAGTATTTCAATACCCCATTTATGTATATTGAAAATAAGGTGGGACCCAATACACAACCCTGCCTTACACCCTTCTCTACAGGGAACTTTTCTGTTGTACTACCTGCCAAATCCCATCTGACTTGGGCAAAGTTATCTGAATGGAGTTTGATAACAAATGCCAAAATGTCCAAAGGCATCCCCGGTTTTAAAAGGCAATGCCAAAGTTTTGTGAGAGGGACTAGATCAAACGCGGACCTTAGGTCCACAAAAGCGGCATAAATTGAACCTTTATCCAATGTGACAGTGCGCCAGTAAATGAGGACAAACCTTAAAACCTGATCAACTGTGCTAACACCCTGTTGAAACCCCGCTTGTAAATCAGAAAGTATGCAGCATTCTTCTAACTATGGGGTCGATTTGGATTGCGGTGAATCCGCATCTTCTGGGCCGGCGGAAGCCACCGCCGGCCCGGAGGATGCGGATTCACCGCTGCGGTAAATGAAAAGGCCCCCCGCCACATTAGGATGGCTGGGGGGTCATCGGCGGACGGAGAGACCGTCCGCCGCTTTTCCGCCACGGTCGCCTTCCGACCGTGGCGGAAAAGCTCTAATATGGTGGCGGTGTCTATCAGGCACCGCCAGCCATATTAGGATGAGCTTCAGGACATGCCTTTCCGTTGCGGCATTGATTACAGTGTTTTCTGTGGGGGCCCGTTGCGGGCCCCCAGGGTGAAGGGGGGGTGGGGGTTGCACATGGGGGGTACCTATGGTACCCCCTGCATTTGCATGCACAATTTGGCAGGCACCGTGCGGTGCCTGCCGCTTTGTGCATGCAAATGCACAGCATGCATATTTAACTTTGCAGCGGGTGCTGCTTAAAGCAGCACCCGCCGCAATGTTAAATATACGGGATGTGACCGCCAGGTTGGCGGCCACATCCTAATTCCACCGGAGGGACTGCCGCTGACCCTGTGGACGGTCCCTCCACCTCGGGGTGGCAGACGGACGCAGGTCTGTCCGCCATCCTAATAGGCGCCTATTAGGATGGCGGACGCCACCCCCGAGGTGGATGAACCGTCCGCAGGTGCAGCGGAGGTCCCTTCCGTGGAATTAGGATGTGACCGCCAACCTGGCGGTCACATCCTGTATATTTAACATTGCGGCTTGTGCTGCTTTAAGCAGCACCCGCCGCAAAGAAAATATGCATGCTGCGCATTTGCATGCACAAAGCGGCAGGCACCGCGCGGTGCCTGCCGCATTGCGCATGCAAATGTGCACCCCCCACCCCCTCTTCACCCTGGGGGCCCGCAACGGGCCCCCACAGAAAAGACCGTAGGCCTTTCCGTGGTGGCATTCACCGCAATCCTAATCGACCCCATAGTCTGCATTCTGGCTAAGATCACCCTGGCCGATACCTTTTGAATGCAATCAATCAGGCTTATAGGCCTGTAATTGCCTGGCTGGGAGCGACCCCCCTTTTTAAAGATAGGGAGGATTACAGCACCTGCCCAGGAGCTAGGAATCCCAACTCCCTTATCAATAGCATTTGTTAGCACTTGTATATACGTTGCCCATGAATCTATATCTTGGATAAAAAGATCTGCAGGAATGCAGTCAAGTCCCGGAGCTCTGCCCTTAGGGACCTGTCGGAGAGAATTTTTTCACCTCTTTCTTTGTAATATTAAGAGCAGGGGGAGAAGAAGGCATTACAAAAGTGACCTGGGGGCACGAATCCTTTTCAAACTGGCTTTTAAAGTGACGGACCCACCGATCCGGTTCCACGTGGTTTGGTGGCACTTTCCTCGGGGCCCCGCTCCCCCACTTTACCAGGTGCCAAAATCTCATCATGTCTCTCCCATTACATGCACTAAGCAAATCTGCCCAGTGTGCTTCATCCCACTCCCGTTTATCCTGTAATGTTTCTGCCTTGTAGGCCTGCCTCTTCTCTTTAATGATTATCTGTTCTTTGCTCCTGATTGCCGCTGCCAGAGACCTATAGGCCATACGACAATTTGTGTTATACCAGGCCACAGCCTTTTGGTTAGATGTGATTGGGCCTTTTTTGTTCTTTGTTATAATTTTTTTTTAAGTTGATTAAAAAGATGCTCGTGTGCCTGGCCAACTCTATCTAAATGGACCCCTGTGCACTATCACCCTGGAGCACAGCTAGGGTGTTAACTACCAGATTGCTCATGTCTAGCAGTTTCTCAGGGTTCAGAGCAATCTTGGCCCAGTTAAGGCGTCTTGTGTCATTAGACAAGTGGCTTTCTACAAAATCAACACAGGGTGGCAGTGCATCAGCATGCTTAAACTCCAAAGTCCGTAAAGTAACCAAGAGTGGATTATGGTCACTTTCTGGCCGTGCTTCTACCACCATGTCTAACATTATGATAAAGTAATCAATTCGACTAGAACGATGCCCACTGATATATGTTGGCATCCCCAGTTTATCAGATACTGTACGACCATTTGCCGCCCTCAACCAATGCTTCATGCAAAATACTTCAATTGGATTGCAGAACTGGTCCTTTTTTATGGGAGGAAGTTCCAGGGGTGGCATTGCCCACTGATCATCCTCCTCTATGGAAAAACTCATGTCTTCACAATCAAGAGGTTTATAAGTGCAATTAAAATCCCCGGCTATTAAAATGTTGCTGTGACCTCTGTGATTCATTAAAAAAACATCAAGTTGGGCTACAATGTTCGAGGCCTTACCGCCTTGGAGACCTCTCGAGTAAACATTTAACAGCAGGACATCAAGGGAGCTACCCTGGGTTATCTTTACGATAAGAATGTCCTGCGAGTCAATGGCAATCTCCTCTATCTTAAATTTCTGAGTCTGCCTGATCCACAATGTCAAGCCCCCCTTCGGACTGCCACGGTCACCCCGTATAGCAGGTTTGGAATAATTAATATATCCTTCACAAAAAACCTGATCTACTGCCCAGGTCTCTTGGAAGCATATTATATCCAGTTTCTCAATAAATTGGAACCATTCGCTGGATGCCATTTTGCTACTAAGCCCCGCAATGTTCCAGGAGACTATTTTTAGGACAGTACAAGACTCAATAGGTCCTCCACTTTTGTTTTGTTCTCCTTGTAAGGGATTAATCATACAAGACACTAAGGCTTTATCAATAATATTCGACTTACTAGCCTTACCAGTCTCCCATAAGGCATCAGATACAAAAAGACTCAAATATCAGTTGACTTCCTACACTGGGAAATACATGGGACTTCCTCACCACTACCACAAAAATTCAATCCCCTAGAATCCCCACAGTATAGACCCAAACCAAATAAGGTGTTATCATCTATACTTACAGGTTTGAGTCAATCAATATCCTCTAGGTTCATGATAGATTAAAATCTATTGTGGGTTGGTACCGAGTACTCATACATTCCCTGAGCATGTGCCTCTGTAGAGCTGTACAGCCCATTCCTTCTCAAAATTGGAGGGTTTTGGTAAAAAAAAAACAAGGGGTAAGATGTTAATGCCTTCCCAGTTTAAATGCCTTGATCCTGCTCTATCTAAAATGGTCTTTACTATCTGGGGGGTCCCAAAGCTCACCACCACACAATCACCACGGATTGATTTCCTTGATTTACCTACCCAGGGAACTCCACGTACCATTTTAAAGCCCCTAAAAAGATGATCGCCCAGCCCAGTTTTGGCATTTATTAGGTGAAGAGCCTTGTTTCTAAGTGAAACCCAATTTTCCTCTTGGCCGGGTTGCAGTGGGGGCACATTCATCAGTACAATGGTATAAGGCGTGGCCTCCGGGGGCAAGTTGAGATTGGCATTACTGATGTGACCACCCATAACACCCTGTGGCATTCTTCTACCAGTGTTCCATGATGATTCCTTCGTACTTGGGGCTGTTTCAACAGAAGCATTAATGCTTCTTGGGTTTAGTGGGGGGGGGGTTGAGTGACAGTAATTGCAACCCTATTTATATCTGTGGGGGGCGGGTTTAACGAAATTGACATAGGAACGCATCTGCAGCATTGACAGAGCCACTTGTCCTGCCACCAGATAAGTTACATTTTGATACAGATATTTGACATTCAATGTTGCTCAGTCTTTGTACAATGTCGTCAAGCTTTGTTACTAAGGGTTCCAGGTCGACCAATAGCTTGGCCTCGAGTTTACCCAAAAGCCTGTCCTCCAGTTCACTAGACAACAAATTATGACAGACCTGTGAAGTACTGGCTATTGGATTAACAACCTTTGAGGTATTAGTCTTGTTGGCACAACCTTTCTTCTTCCGAACCCCCCCTCTGGTTTTGGCCACTTTGCTGGCCTGATGTACAGTAGGTGGCACACCCCCGCCTTCCTTTTCTTAGATGCAACTATGGCCTCAGATTCTTCCTTATTTGACTGGGTTTGTCGCTGTTGGCGATTAAGCACTCTCTCTGGGGACAAAGTAGTATCCGATGAATCACTGACTAGTGTGGAAACGACTATTCATGTTGTAGTAGTCCTGGAGGCTGACTGGGTCATTGATTCAACAGCTAACTCCTTATTTGACAAAGGGCCTATTAAAGGGCCTTGTGAACGTGGGCGGTCAGCGGACTGGAAAAGCAGGCAAGGAGGCCGGATATAGTGGGCAATAGTGGTCTTTTATTGCACACAAGGCAGCTCTTTTAGCAAAACAGGGGTGAACAAAAGATATGGCTCCACTGTAAAAAACCAGGTGAAATGCCTTCTCCCTCCTCCGGGTGATGTAGGGTCTCGGTAGGGGTCCGGGTCTTGGGTGTAGATGTCTTCGGGATGTCCTGGTTGGTGGGGAAAGGTCCTCGAAGGGCAGCAAGAGAAAAAAAAAGAGAAGGAGCCGTTAGTCCCACTGGGGCTTGAGGTTTGCACAACCGTTACCGTCACCAGGGTGTGAGGAGTCAGAAAGGACCGTGAGGAAAGGGTGGAGAGGACGGGGGAAGGCAAAGTAAAAGAGGGTGTCCAATGAGGGTCGTGTAGGGAGAGTCTTTTTACAGTGCGAGGTGCTGTACACTTTATACACGTTGTCGAGCTACTAAGGAGAACGTGTCAGGAATCGAGGATTTGCGCCTGCCTAGATGTGAGACTACGAGTCCCAGAAGGCTCTAGGAGAGAGGCGAGGCTAAAAGACGAAAACGAGCATTGCTGCGCGTGCGTAATTCTTTCATTATCCTGGAGGTAGCGCGAGTCCGACGCGAGGAAGACGGCGAACTTTGCAAATTGCCGTTCCCTTCGTTCGAGTGAGATTAACCCGAAGCGGAGCATTCTGGAATTCCGGACACCGGCGGATGCACGGTAGGGAGAGTAGAGACGGGGGACCGCTCTATCTCTCAGACATTCCAAAAAAGTGTGTTTGTGATCAACGGGTTTCATCAGCCCTCTCAAAGCGGCTCTGCTGTTTAAAGAGCCAGTGACTATTGAACTATTCTCTCCAGACGGAGGGTGTTTGTGGAGCATACAGAGAATTCTGTGTTCCTTATTGTTTTGAATACTTGGGACAGACAGCGTGTTGATCCCCATCGAGGTGGAGCGCTGTGCGAGACTAGTGGTTGTAAGGCGGCGGTGGGTTAGCCATTGTGGAAGCCAAAACTTTGTACTTTCCACATTTTGCTTTCAGGGCGGGACATATTGGAATTGGTCGGTAGTGCTGGAACTACAATACAAATATCTTTGGTGTCAATGGGAAAGCTCCTCTCATTGCAGTGTTGGGAATTTTAATTGACATCAAGTCCTCTATTTAGATTTGTGGGTGTTTTGGAATTCCGCCGGGAGGCGAGAGGCTTTGGTTTTCTGTTATGTTGTTTGGATCTGCCTGCAAGGTAAACAGGGCTAGCGAGAATTAATGAGAGTAGTCGATAATCCTGTATTTGATATGTTCATGGTCTCTGCTTGTGTTTTTCAGATCCTTTATGCTTGCTGTCCCTTCCCGTCCTTGTCCCCTGTCTGATCTGACCTGAACTCAGTGTTTATATTTCTGAGTTCGGAACGATCTGGAAGTGGACCCCTTATGTCATCAGCCTGATCCTGAGGCGTGGGAAAGCCCTGACAGAATTACGCACCCAAGAAGGTTGCTCCTCCCGATCAGGAAGGTGTACATAATGAACACTTTAGAAGACGTAATGCAGGCCTTGGCTAATTTACAGCAGGAACTGGCCACTTCAAGGCTGGAGACTGCAGCATTACGCGAAAGAGTAGATAGAACCAACAGAAACCCCTTTGACGCTTCTGGAGGTGCACTTCCCCCCGTACAGGTGACTGTAGCACCTCCTATACCTCTAGCCACCCCGGAAAGGTACTCAGGGGATCCTCAAAAGATTCAGGTGTTTATTACACAAATATTGATGCACTTTTCCTGTCGGCCTTCATCGTTTCCTACCAATCACTCAAGAGTGGCATTTGCCATCTCTTACCTCAGTGGAGACGCAGCAAACTGGGCTGTTCCCTTAGTACGCAATAACGATGCTGTACTGTCTGATTGGGATGCCTTTCGAAGCGCTTTTGAGGGGGTGTTTGATAGGAGGACGACCTCCTTTAGTGCCGATAAGGAATTGCTGTCCTTACGTCAAGGGAAAGGTGACTTAGTTACCTACCTCACCAACTTTAACAGGCTGGTAGCAGAGGCAGCCTGGCCTGAAGAGAAACGAATGTCCCTGTTCTATCAGGGTTTATGTGGAGAACTTAAAGACATAATAGCGAGGATTGACCCTCAGCCCGCACATGTGCGGATTTGGTTAGTCTGTCTTTGCGCTTAGATGGGCGCATTAGTGATAGAGGCGTAGACAAGGGAACTAAAAAAGAGACACCTCTGGGTGAAACAGGAGGGGAGCCTATGGAAATAGGAGCAGTGAGGGCTCCGTTGTCACGCACAGAAAGAGAGAACCGACGCACACGAGGTTTGTGTATGTATTGCGGAAAAAGGGGGTATTACGTGCGTGAATGTCCTACTAAACCAAAGACACAGAACCCTTCTTTCCACTCTAAAAGAGCAGCTGTGTCCAAAGCGAGTCCAGATGGAGGATTATCTGAGTATGCACAGGCGGCCGACAAACCAGGCATGAGGATTTCCTCACTGACTTCAGATCTCCAGTCGGCCTCGGAGGCACACATGGTCTTACAGGGCGAATTGGTCGTGGGCAACACAAGTCCATCAGGTGTTGGCTATGTTGGACTCAGTGGCCACTGGCAACTTCATCGATAGCGGTTTGGTTCATCTGTTATCCTTAAAGGAGGTGCCACGATCAGTTCCAGAAGAAGTAGTGGCGGTGGATGGCAAGCTTTTAAAGTCGGGCTTGATCACCACGCAAACAGAAGAGATGAGATTAGTACTTTCGGGTGGGGGGAGGCAACACACGGAAGACTTAGTTTTGAACATCATAGACCCACCTCAGTATGAGCTCATACTGGGGATGCCGTGGTTTTGCCGACATAACCCCGAGGTAAATTGGGTAGACAGGGTGGTGAGCTTTCCCTCAGTCTTCTGCAGTAACCAATGCATGAGAGAGGAAAGATTTCCTTCGACTGAATTGGCATCTTCATGGTGCGTGGCTACTGTTGTTTAAAAAGAGGTTAGATTACCTCAGGAATACCATGCCTTTGCTGAAGTCTTCAACAAAACTAAAGCAGAGAGACTACCGCCACATCGACAGTAGGACTGTCGAATTGATCTAATAGACGAAAGCGTTCTCCCTGCATGCAGAGTATATGCATTATAGGAACCCGAAACAGTGCATCTTCGTGCCTATCTAGATGAATACGTCAAGTTGGGGTTCATTCGTCCTTCTAGGTCTCCGGCTGCATCCCTTTTATATCGAAGGCCAATGGGGATTTGCGAGCCTGCTGTGATTATAGGATGCTGAACAAAAACACCATCAGGAATAGGTATCCGCTCCCCCTCATTAGCGTGTTGTTGGATCAAGTACGTGAGGCTGTGATATACACCAGATTAGACCTGAGAGGAGCGTACCATCTGGTGCGTGTTAGACAGGGGGATGAGTGGAAGACTACCTTTAAAACAAGATATGGTCTTTATGAGTATCTGGTAATGCCGTTTGGGCTTTGCAACGCCCCAGCGGCATTTCAGTACTTCCTGAATGAGGTGTTGGCCGAGTATGTGGACTCGTTTGTTATCGTATATCTAGATGACATTCTCATCTATTCTGAAAAGACACAGGATCATTATCACCATGTGTGTAGAGTATTAGAGAGACTCCAGAAACATGCACTCTTCTGTAAGCTTAGTAAGTGTGAGTTCGGGGTGAATGAGGTGGAGTTCCTAGGGGTAAACCTGAGCCCAAAAGGACTGAGCATGTCAGAACGCAAAGTACAAGCTGTGCTGGGATGGCCCGCTCCCAAGAACGTAAGAGAAGTGCAGAGCTTCCTTGGGTTCGCGAACTTCTATAGGCGCTTTATCAGTGACTTTTCACAAAAAGCTGTACCCATCACGCGTCTGCTTAGGAAGGATACGCCTTTCGACTGGAACAATGAAGCAACCCGAGCCTTTGAGGTCCTCAAGACAGCTTTCACCACGGCCCCCGTACTTAGACATCCTTGTCTAGAGGCGCCATTCATCATGGAGGCGGAGGCCTCCGACAGTGCCATTGGCGCCGTTCTGTCCCAAAGAGATAAGGATACGGGGCGGTTGCATCCGGTAGCATACCTGTCCAAGAAGCTGGATACCGCAGAATGCAATTACACCATTGCTGAAAAGGAACTCCTATCCATCAAGAAGGCGTTTCAGGAATGGAGACCATATCTTTTGGGAGCTCGCCATCCAGTCACTGTCTACTCGGACCATAGGAATCTGCAGTACATGCAGTCTGCTCGCCATCTCACCCAGAGGCAGATGAGATGGACTCTCTTCTTTGCGGAATACAATTTTCATATCACGTTCCGACCAGGAGTAGACAATCGAAAGGCCGATGCCTTATCTCGACAGCTATGCCCAGAGGGCCAGGAAGCTCACGCCCCCATGGCCATCATCCCGAAGGAGAAGATTGTCTGCATCGTGAAGGCTGACACCTTCTTGAAAGAGATTCGCGAAAGCCGTTTATCAAGAGGATGGGGGAATTGGGCGGAAGGCATCGAGGGATGTATGGTGAGGGAAGGACTTCCTTTCTTCAAAGACAAACTGTTTCTGCCAACTCAGGTGCTGCGGAAGAAGGCATTCGCTTGGTGTGATAATTCGCCTTTGGCCGGCCATCCAGGGATAAAGGAAACCTTAGAACTGGTGCAAAGGCATTTCTGGTGGAAAGGCAGGGCCGCGATGGTCAAACAGTGGGTAATACAGTGCGAGGCCTGTGTCAGAGGGAAATCGGACAACTCTAAATACAAAGGTAAACTCATGCCCATGCCCACGCCTCCCTGTCCCTGGCACACCATCAGTCTTGACTTCATCACAGGACTACCTGATGAAATGGGAAAAACGCAATACTGGTTGTGATTTACAGC
Organism: Lissotriton helveticus; assembly: GCF_964261635.1. NCBI lineage: Eukaryota > Metazoa > Chordata > Amphibia > Caudata > Salamandridae > Lissotriton > Lissotriton helveticus. The sequence continues at coordinate 560,262,563 of NC_136063.1, forward strand.
CTGACCAAGATGGGCCACTTTGTACCGTGCAGGAACTTGCCCACTGCAGGTCAGACTGCTCAGCTGGTTTTGAGTGAAATTGTGCGTTTACATGGCCTACCTAAGATAATTGTGTCGGACAGGGGACCTCAATTCGTGGCCAGTTTCTGGAGAATTTGATGTAAAGCATTACAGATAGAGTCAGCTACCTCCACATCTTTTCATCCGCAAACGGATGGGCAGACTGTTAGAAGGGACCCGGTGGGACTCACCATATGGCCGGACTACAGGGCCCAGACTCCCCTGCACGAATAGGACACTGCCCAGCTAGTTACGTCCAGCAGGCAGTACGGAGGACGATCCATTCCTCTCGTCTCTCTCCACAGCGAGGACTGACGTCAGGGAGAGGAGCTACAGAGGAAGGACCAGTAAAAACCAACGCCAACCCGGAAGGAGCGTCGCAGAACGTCGAGAGGGCGGACCTTGGGACAGACGAGGATGACCACGCGGAAGACGCCGAATCTCGGAGCCAGGTGCCGGAGCTGAACGTCGAGAGTAAAGACAGCATTCCTGAGCGTGAGGAGGAGGCAGGGGAGACCGAAGAACGCTGGACGGAGGAGTGGTGGTGTCCCCCGGAGGAAGCTAGAGAGCGGGCCGTGACTCAGGAGAGTTATGGCGGGGCCGGTGAGTGAAACTGGACCTGGGTGTTGTGGGTTGTTTGTTGTTGCGGGAGGTGGGTGGTACAGTGTGATATGGCGGGAGGAGAGTGGATTGTGTAAAAACGGGTAGAATTCAAGTCTGGAAGTCTGAGACGGCATGTACACAGTATATAGGCACTAAATTGTGACACATTGGTGGAAGTGGTAATTTTGTGCAATCACCTGCTCACTCCTATCTTTCCTACCTAGACCTCACTTCACGCCCAGAGCCTACTCCTAACCTGCCCCCTTTTTCCAGCCTATCAACCCCCCCCTCACCAACTTTCCGACCTATTATGCACTACCGAGTGTAGGAAAAGGGCTCATACAGGACAGACAAACTGACAGGCTCCTTTTGTTCCTTTTCTCTCAGTGCCCTCCGGGTAAAACCAACGCCACGGAGTCCACATCGCCCCAGGATTCTCATCTTCAGGCTGAAGAAGGAGAAACAACGCTGAGTGCCACAGCCGGCCCATCCAAAACCGAAGAGACATTTGTTGAGGGAAGAACACTGGAGCCTGTTGTTAAACCTAAGACTGTGACATCTGATAATAAAGAAGGCCCAGTTCGGCAATATATTCAGCCTCCGCGTCTGTATATCCGACCTGCCCTCCCACACAGACCGAAAGGCTCAATCAGACACTTAAGAAGTTCTTGCGGTGCTATTCTAGGGAGGCTCAGGAGTCGTGGATATCTTTGTTGTGGTTGGCCGAGCTCTCGTACAACAATGCGGTGCATGTCTCGACAGGAGTCTCTCCCTTTATGGCCAACTTTGGAGATTCGGCAAGGACTCTCCCTGTAGTGGTACCAACAGAGGTGAAAGATCAACCAACGGTACAGGCTCGTGTCAAGGCCTTGGGGCAGATTCACAAGAAGATGACGGCACACTTGCTAAAGGTTAAAATTGAATACAAGAAATGGGAGGATCGAAGGAGGGTGGCAGGCCCGGAGTACAAGGAGGGCGATCGGGTGTGACTGTCCACCAAGAACATTCGGTTCAAACTTAGGAGCGTCTTCCACCCCCGTTTCATTGGTTTGCTAATTTGCACCTCTGAACACAAGCGCTCCTGAGGCGGAAAGCCGGGAGCTAGGCACTTTACTCTGTTCTTATTCTTTTAAGGAAATACTATCGCGTTTTTAATCATTGATTGTGTCAGCCACGTAATTTACTTGTGTAATTGTGCTTCGCTTTCACGCTGTTTGTTACAGCAGGGCGCTTCCTCCCACTCTACTTACACAAACCGGGGGCCGATTTAAGGGTCTTCACGGTAGAACAACTGTTTTGCAAAGGGCGACGACTTTGGCCGCCATTGCAACTGGAAAAACGCGGTCAGCGCTCTAGCGGTCGGGCGAATCACAGCCCGGGCGCTACTTATGAAGCCTGACTTCCGCCCGCGCAGCGGGCGGGCGCAGCGGGCGCGCCGATGGCGCGCCGGAGGCGCGCCAGAGGCAAGCCCGTCTGGGCCCGTCCGGGCCAGACCGGGCCTAGGGCCAGCCACTATGCCCGTGTTTCCCCATGGACTCATAAGGTATTCTAAGGAGGAGCTTCTGTCATTTCAACTCATGGCCCATCCTGGATGCCCGCACTGGGTGAGTTCTAGCCCTCCCTTTTGCCGATGCCCTGCCTGTCCGGCCCCTTACAGTGGGGAGTCGGTCGATAAGAAGGTGGGTAGAACGTTGCAGATGGCTCTCCTAAACTGTAGATCGCTTCCGAAGCATGCGGTCGAGATTCACCTGCTGTTAGAAGACAGCAAGCTCGACCTGCTCTTCTTGACGGAGACATGGCTATCCCCTCACTCAGACTTTGATATTGTTTCGGCGCTCCCCAGTGGCTTTAATATCCAATGTGTGAACCGTGACAAAGGTATGGGGGGGGGGCTTGCCATAATCCATCGAGAGTCCCTGACCTGCAGATTGCAGGATGGTGGAATTTTGGATGCAGAAAGCGCTTGTTTTAACATTCAGCTCACACCCACCCACTCCCTATCAGGTCTTCTCATCTATAGACCCCCGGGGAGCCTAAAACACTTCCCTGACTCCCTGTTGGAAATCTCTTTGTCAGCTGCCTCTCAGGCCTCGAATTTTTTGATCCTGGGCGACTTGAATATACACTTCGACGACCCCAAGGACAACGCTGGGGCTGAACTGATTGCCAACCTTAGCTCCTTTGATCTTGAACTTACAAATAAGGAAGCCACCCATAATAAAGGTCACTTGTTGGACCCGATCTTTTCCAACATCCCCCAGATTATAGCTAAACCCCCCTTGCCCCTACTATGGTCAGACCACTTTCTAGTGCCTTTCTCATGGGAATTTCATCAAGGGGGAATCAAAGCCCCCCGTTCCCGTACGCTTCAAAGGCCGTGGCCAAGGTTGTCAGTAGACAATTGGTCAACTGCTCTCGAAAAATCTGTTCCTCCTACAGAATCGGATGCTTTACAGGCAGACATAAATTTTCGAGATTGGCTCACTAATTCCCTGGATTCGGTTCTGCCTCTTAAGCCCTGCACAAAAAAGAGCAATACGTTTAAATCTCCCTGGTTCTCGCCTGAACTAAGAGAACTCAGGAAAGAGTGCAAAAGAGCCGAGCGCGCTTGGCGCAAAGACTGGGCACCTACTCATAAAACTGCATATAAAGAAGCCCTTAAACTTTACAAACTAGGACGACAAAAATCTAAAGCTGCCTTTTTTGAAGAAAAAATTCGTCTCTCTTCAAATTCTTCCAGAGAAACATTTAAAATTGTAAACATGCTTCTTAAAGTCCCAGCTCCTTCTTTGGTTCAGAATGACCCAGTACTGAGATGCAATCAGTTAGCAGAATTTTTCGACACCAAAATCCGGAAAATTCTAGATAGCCTTCCTCAATCCTCCATCATTGAACCCGTCGAGATCCCAGCCTCTGACCCTACCTGTCCTCAATTGGAGGCTTTCAGTCCCATTTCCAAAGAAGATTTTTGTAATATCTTCTCCACTATTAAAAGCGGCTCTCCCTCAGACCCAGCTCCGATGCACATTTTAAAGCAAATTTTGAACATCATTGCCCCGGTAGCCACAGAATTACTCAACTCGTCGCTATCCTCGGGCATAGTGCCCCCGAGCTGGAAACAGGCTAGGGTCAAAACTCTCTTAAAGAAACCAGGACTGGACATCTCCGATCTGGCCAACTTTCGCCCGATCTCGCTTCTACCTGGTCTGAGCAAAGTGGCCGAAAAAGTGGTGAATAAGCAGATCTCCGAGTACCTAGAGGTTAACCATCTCCTCAGTGACTCTCAGACTGGTTTTCGCCCGGGTCAGGGCACAGACACCGCCCTTTTGGCGGTGACTGAAGAGGTAAGATGCATCTTGGATTCAGGGGGATCAGTTGCTCTGATCCTCCTGGATCTGAGTGCTGCATTCGATACTGTGGATCATGCTGTCCTGGCCCAACGACTGGCCCTGCTGGGCATTACCGGATCAGCCCTCAAATGGCTGCAGTCCTACCTGGAGGAGAGATCCTTTAGGATTTGGGAAAATGGGTCCAAGTCAGAGCCCTTCCCTCTTCAGTGTGGGGTGCCGCAGGGTTCCTCCCTCAGCCCCACACTGTTTAATGTCTACATGGCCCCGTTGGAGAAGGTGACAGCCCCATTTGGGGTTAAAGCTATAAGCTATGCCGACGACACGCAGCTTGTCGTCTCGCTGTCGCAACATGAGGGCAGCGTGGCTGATCTCCCAGACTGTCTTACAGCCATTTCCTCCTGGATGTCCAGTTCAAAACTTAAATTAAATGGATCCAAGACGGAGATCATGCTCCTAGGCAATCAATTTACCTCTCTGCCCCCTGAGATGTGGCCTGCCTGTATGGGAGATCTTCCACCCCCTAAGCAGCAAATAAAAAGCCTAGGGATTTGGTTCGAACCCCAACTTACATTCCAGACCCATGCGCAGAAAGTGGTTGGAGGCTGCTTCGGCCTGCTTCGGGCAGCCCGGAAGGTACTTCCTCTCCTTCCCTTTCAATCTAGAAAGCTGCTAATCCAGGGTTTGATTCTGTCCAAACTGGATTACGGTAACTCCCTTTTCCTCGCAGCCCCCCTTGCTACCATCAAGACTCTTCAGCGAGCTCAGAATGTCGCAGCTAGGCTGCTGATGGGGGCGCCGAGAAGGGCCTCAGCCAAACCATTGCTGAAAGCCCTGCACTGGCTCCCCATCCAAGAGCGGGTCTCTTTCAAATCCCTCTGTATTGCACACAAGACCCTGCAAGGCAAAGGCCCTCCAGCCCTGAGAGGAGTGATCCGACCTTACAAGTCGTCCAGGGCCCTTCGCTCGGATGGAGAAAATCTTGCCATTGTCCCACGAGTGAGGAAAGCGAGAACAGGAGGCCGACGGTTCTCACTGAATGTGTCAAACAAATGGAACGCCCTCCCTAGAGAACTCCGAATGGAACCGGATCATCTGAAATTTAGAAGGGCACTTAAAACCTTTTTGTTCCCTACCACCCTCTAATCTTGCTTTGCTTGAGTTCACCTGGTTCAGATTAGGATTAGCGCTGGGACGCTCTAGGGCAGCCATGCGCTCTACAAGTCTAAATCAAATCAAATCAAATCAAATCAAATCAAATCATTGGTCCGTATGAAGTGATACGAAGAGTCAATCCTGTGGCGTACAAATTGCAATTGCCTGGGAGCCTTAGAATACACCCCGTGTTCCACTGCAGCTTGTTGAAGCTGGCGGGTCATGCGAGGAGGAAGGCCCCTCCTCCGGTCTTCACTGATGAAGGGGCTGAATACGAGGTGAGGAAGATACTTGACTCTCAGTTCCGCCGTGGTCGCTTGTGGTATCTGGTGTCCTGGAAAGGGTATTCAGCGGAGGAGGATTCCTGGGAGCCCTGCAGCTGAGTGCATGCCCCCTTGGCGGTTCGGTCCTTTCATAGGCGGTTTCCTGGGAAGCCGGGTTCTAGGAGGCGCATGGGAGAGGGGGCTGCTGTCAGGAATTGAGGATTTGCACCTGCCTAGATGTGAGACTACGAGTCCGAGAAGGCTCTAGGAGAGAGGCGAGGCTAAAAGACGAAAACTAGCATTGCCGCGCGTGCGTAATTCTTTGACTATCCTGGAGGTAGCGCGAGTCCGATGCTGCTTGTGGAAGACGGAGAACTTTGCAAATTGCCGTTTCCTTCATGCGAGTGAGATTCACCCGAAGCGGAGCGTTCTGGAATTCCGGACACCGGCGGATGCACGGTAGGGAGAGTAGAGACTGGGGACCGCTCTATCTCTCAGACATTCCAAAAAAGTGTGTCTGTGATCAACGGGTTTCATCAGCCCTCTCAAAGCGGCTCTGCTGTTTAAAGAGCCAGTGACTATTGAACTATTCTCTCCAGACGGAGGGTGTTTGTGGAGCATAAAGAGGATTCTGTGTTCCTTATTGTTTTGAATACTTGGGACAGACAGCGTGTTGATCCCCATCGAGGTGGAGCGCTGTGCGAGAATGGTGGTTGTAAGGCGGCGGTGGGTTAGCCATCGTGGAAGCCAAAACTTTGTACTTTCCACCTTTTGCTTTCAGGGCGGGACATATTGGAATTGGTCGGTAGTGCTGGAACTACAATACAAATATCTTTGGTGTCAATGGGAAAGCTCCTCTCATTGCAGTGTTGGGAATTATAATTGACATCAAGTCCTCTATTTAGATTCGTGGGTGTTTTGGAATTTCGCCGGGAGGCGAGAGGCTTTGGTTTTCTGTTATGTTGTTTGGATCTGCCTGCAAGGTAAACAGGGTTAGCGAGAATTAATGAGAGTAGTCGATAATCCTGTATTTGATATGTTCATGGTCTCTGCTTGTGTTTTTCAGATCCTTTATCCTTGCTGTCCCTTCCCGTCCTTGCCCCCTGTCTGATCTGACCTGAACTCAGTGTTTATATTTCTGAGTTCGGAACGATCTGGATGTGGACCCCTTATGTCATCAGCCTGATCCTAAGGAGTGGTAAAGCCCTGACAGAACGTGCCTAGAATAGTAGGAGTATTTACACAGAGCACCTAGCGTGCTTTAAGGAGGGTAGCTGGTACTCACGCGCTCCGCCGCAACTCTCCGTCGAGTTGCGGCCGCTCTTCAGCCACCTCCTCGGGACTCCACCAGACTTCGGACCACTCGTCTGCTTCTCCGCTCCCGTCTTTTTCTTCCGCAGCTCCAGTCGAAATCTCCTGCCACGATACTCCGACCATCTCTGGATCCCGGCTTCCGTCTTTTCTCTGTCCTGACGTCGGCGGTGAGGCAGGACTTCCGGGGTCAGGGTGAAGCGTTTCCGGTTCGCGGCATCCCTGGATTGGGTCCTGCAACAGAGAGAGGGGCGGGGTTCCAGTTGTCATGGACGCTTTCGTGGCTGCGTCTGGTCGCGGTTCTTGGAAGGGTGAGCCTCGGAGGGGCGGCAATCCTAGCGGGGTGAGTAAGGGGATCGCAACCCGCGGGGCCGTATCACAGGACTCCAATGGAGGCTCTACGGGGTTCTAGAGACAACCTCCTTTCGGTGAGCTCAATTTCATGCATTAGAACAGACTCTGCTCTAACCATCAAGTGTTCCAACAACTCCCGGACCCCCCAGACCCTTCAGGTTAATCTTACTCATTGTTAGCCTTAGGTCTCAAATTCCCAACAATCAAATTATAAAAGATTAAATGAAAACAGTCTCAGTCACTAACCATGTCCTTTGTATTCCAATAGGGCCGATGAAAAGGGGGTGGCCCTGTCCTGCCTCTACTGGCTACGACGGGCGCGGACGGGCCCGCCCATGGCCCGGGCTGCCCAGGCACGCCCGCGCACCTCCCGCGCTGCAGGAGGGCCGGGCCGGTTTTGAGGGCCTCAAGCGCCCTCCAGCAGCGTCACTTCCCCTGTGCCTTGCAGGGACTTCTGGGGCGTGTAGTCCTTAGCAGCACCACCAACACACCGCGCCGTTCCCCTCACGGCTGGAACGGCGTCTCCGGGCTCCTGGCGTCTCCGGGCTCCTGATTCCTGGCAAGGTCAGGTAAAGTAATGGCGCTGTAAAGAATTAGGTGTCCCACGCTGCGGGAGGGCCGGGCAAGTTTTGAGGGCCTCAGGCGCCCTCCAGCAGCGTCACTTCCCCTGCGCCTTGCAGGGACTTCTGGGACGTGTAGTCCTTAGCAACCCCACCAACACGCCGCGCCGTTCCCCTCACGGCTGGAATGGCGTCTCCGGGCTCCTGGAGTCTCCGGGCTCCTGCTTCCTGGCAAGGTGAGGTAAAGTAATGGCGCTGTAAATAATTAGGTGTCCCGTGCTGCGGGAGGGCCGGGCCGGTTTTGAGGGCCTCAGCCGCCCTCCAGCAACGTCACTTCTCCTGCGCCATGCAGGGACTTCTGGGGCGTGTAGTCCTTAGCAACCCCACCAACACACCGTGCTGTTCCCCTCACGGCTGGAATGCCGTCTCCGGGCTCCTGGAGTCTCCGGGCTCCTGATTCCTGGCAAGGTGAGGTAAAGTAATGGCGCTGTAAAGAATTAGGTGTCCCGCGCTGAGGGAGGGCCGGGCCGGTTTGGAGGGCCTCAGGAGCCCTCCAGCAGCGTCACTTCCCCTGCGCCTTGCAGGGACTTCTAGGGCATGTAGTCCTTAGCAACCCCACCAACACACCGCGCTGTTACCCTCACGGCTGGAATGGCATCTCCGGGCTCCTGGTGTCTCCGGGCTCCTGATTCCTGGCAAGGTGAGGTAAAGTAATGGCGCTGTAAAGAATTAGGTGTCCTCAATTGTATTTTTTGTAACTTTTTCTTAATTTTCCCTTTCATCTATTTTAGTGTCTGTTAAGTTATCCCCCAATTCTCCTTGTTTTTACTTTTAAGTTCCCTTCTCTTTCCATAGCCTATTTCCTCCTGTCTCATTTGACTTTGACTAATAATAATTGTAAATACTCCAGGTGTTTGTTTTTATTTGTGCTAATATGCAGTTTGTAGAGATATTACTAAATAAGTGCAAAAACAGCCTCTGAGCAGGAGTACCAAGGTCTGGTGGACAGGAGCAAATGGCTGCTGGTGCCAATGGTAAATCAAGGTGCTTTCTTAAGGAAAGCTTCTGCATTTGTTAAAGCATTCCTTTCTTGCTCCTAAGACTGAGACACTTCCCAACCCACTTTAAGTTAACCATCCCACTTTATCTCCACTTTTTGGCCATTTAATGTAATGCATACAAAAATTGTACTGTCCATTGCCCACCCATATCTACCACCTCCTGTCCTATCATGGTATGTACAAGAAAAACGTGAGGTCAGTGGGCCACCGAATATCTAATCAACCCGCTGTGTACCCAAGCACACTGTATTTATACTATCATGGTATGTACCACATTTCTCCAATGACTTCTTCTAAGTTTCTACTAATGCCATTCCTTATACCGGTCTGTCTCCTACCTTTCACTAACCACCTAACCCATTCATAGTTAAACTTTAGATCAGCCCATGCCTTGGCCTAAAGTCAAACTTACCTTACATGGTAACACTCACTCTCTCCCTAACAGAGAAACAGAGGGGCATGTGTACAAGGACTTAATGCCACCAGAATGTAACTTTTTAAGACGTTTGGTGGCGTTAAGCCCATCGCCTTATATACAGTGTGGTGTTAAGCCATTTAACATGGCTTATCGCTGCCTTGTAAATAAGGACTCCTTTTATGCTACACTTAACATGAAAAGGGCAGGCAAAGGGTGTTGCGGTGGGCGCTCAGCCGCCATATCCATTGAGTTTGACAATGCCCCCTATTTACAAAGGTGGTGTAAATATGGAGCAGCGCCAAAATTAAGACCAAAAAAGCCTAGTCTTTCTTCGAAATGAGAAGAAATGATTACTTTCTCCTCGCTTTTGTTGTTTCTATTTGTGCTGCATTGTGCAGCTCACATAGAAACAGCAAATCGCCATGAATGATTATGTATGTGCGTGAAGGTGTCCCTTCCTGCACATGAACAATCATTAAAAAAGAGGAGTAAAGAATCACCATTCTGGATTGTTTATATGCAGAAAGGGACACCTTCCCGCACATAAACAATCATTCCCTCCAACACAGGCACCCATGTACTATGGTGCAAGGATGCCTGTGTAGGTGCTAGGCAGCTTAATTTAGCACCAGTGCTAGGGGAAATGCAGGGGTGCACTGTATCATTCTAAATACAGCATATCCCTGCATGTTAAAACTGACAAATCGCTGCGTAGGAAATTTTGGAGCTAACCTACACACCACTAGTTCATTGTACATATGCTCCAACATTTGTTATACTAATAATGAATTAGGAGCAGTTTGTGGTATGGGTTGTGATTTAGAGTCCAAACCGTGTGCCCTGTTAGATCAAATAATCATGTTGGATGAAAAGTTTAACAAATTGAGCTTCCAAAATTATTATACTACATTTTTTCTGTAGCAGTATAACCTTGTAATTTGGTTATTTTTTAAACATTTGCTAATTGTGTCTGGTAAACGTGTAACCTCATGAATTAATTTTTCCAGACTTTTTTGTGAGTAAAACCATTCAAGTTTCTCAAAATCACCCAATTCATTAGGCCCTCACGAATTTGTAATGTTGTGTGACAGACAATGCAAACATGTGCTTGCAATGGAGATTACAATTCATATCTCTTTCTTCTCTCTTTAGACCATCCTCCTGCTCCTCCCAGAATCCAGGAGGATGGCCCTTGGACAAAGGTGTGGCAAGAGATAGCCTTTAGAATGCACCTTGAAAAAATCAAGGCCAGTACAAAAGCATGCTGCATCCTTGTAGATTTAGAAGAAATGGTATTCTCTGGGACATTGGAGAGTAACCAGCCAGGAGTACCTACTAAGGACAGCTAGGCATGCAGGCAGCAAGAATACACCCTGCACCCCTACAGCAGCCAACCCTCACTCCCCACATTTATGAAGGGCCTCTTCAGTACAATCATGGAGTGTCTTGATATCCTGGCTAATGGCCAAGATGTAATAAAAAAAACTAGACATATTTGAGGGTCATTTTATCAAGAAGTTGGTGGGTCTATTGTGGGTAGGGTGAGTTGAGGAAGGAGTAGCAATGGGAATGTGTTTTCTGTAGGGTTAGGTAGGGGGTAGGTCTGGTGTGGGTGAGTGAAGTTGGGCAAGGATAAGAATAGGCGTGCTATTTGTTTAGGGATGCATGGGTCTGTGGGTGGAGAGGGTAGTTTATTTTTTCTATAAATAAATAGCTTTCATTTACATAACAGCCTCTATCTTAATTACCGTAACTATTATCAGCGACATGCTGAGTTAACCAGGAATGATCCAGCTACAAACTGACAGAGGTTCAAACCTGGCCCATCATAATGAAAAAAGAAGTTCCATCTTACTCTCTCTAGATGAGCTCCCTTGCCAGGACACACCCAAACCAGGCCTCTTCCATCCTGCAAACTCTGTCAGAAATCCTACTGCTACCATTTCTTCCTTTGTAACTTGTTGGAAATTGAGCGCCCTTCCCTTCGTAATACTTAAGGCCTTCCCTTGGAAATCACCACTGAGTAGTAGGATGCTAGGAAAAGATGTCACAGTATAACCACACCCAAAACTCTCCTTCTTCAACTAAACTCTCCTGTGAGCAACTAGTGCTGCAGGAGTTTTGCTTAGGGGACTAACTGCTGCCAGCACGAATAGACCCAAATGGAGAACAGGCCAGTGTTCGAGTGAAGCAAGTGAACCAACAAAAAAATTCCACAACATGAAAGAAGAGTAAGCGGTAAACACAAAATAGACCCCAGCATAAATCATGGCATTAGACAGAGTAATGTTTTAAAAAATCAACCAACCACCATTTTTAAATAATAAATTGTATATCATATATAACAAAATTGTACTAGTTAAATAAAGCGTACAGATTATCCTGTAGTATACCTGTATACACATTAGAAATCTGAAGGAGGTTACTTCAGCAACAAGGTTTTGTGTGAAGCATAGATTGCAAAAAAGTACACACTTCCTAGCCTTAGTCCACCATGAAAATTATGCACTAGTATGTCTCAAGTCATGGGCAGGGTAGGGGCATGGTGTGAGCTATTTGGCATTTTTCACTCCCCCAGTAAAAATTTCTGATTGATTCCACTTCATCCGCTTCTCCGAGTGTGAAATTTGTTTGATGGGGGAAAGAATTGCAGCACATTATATCTCAAAACTGGCGGAAGAGGGTTAGATAATCAATGAGTGGATTGATATGGGGAATTGGGAAAAAGTTTAAAAAGAGATAGACACAGCATATAGCCACTCCCTGGGCATGGCACTTCGGTCATGGAAGGAGGATTACAGTCAGATACGCCTATTTAAGCAGGCTTTTGTAGTACATAAACGCACAAGTTACTTACCTAAGATGGAATGCAAAATTTGAAAGTGCATACAAAGTTCAAATATATGCATAATAAAATTGATAATTGATACTGCATGAAAAGAATGCGATTGGATTCTAGCATTGCCCTCTAGGGAATCTAGTTTATTTAGATTTATTGGCACCTCAAATATGGAAGTAGAAATTAGCTGTTTTCTGTTTCTTGTTTTTTTCTTTTTGTACAGTAGACATTTAAGTTGTTTACTAGTGTATTAGTTTACCGTGTAGTTCAGAATGGAGAATTCCTCTTCACATTCAGGCTCTTTGCCAGGAGGACCACCACTCCCCAAACCTGAGATATTCGAGAAATCACCCTCATCCATTATTGTGTGTTCTACAGCCTAATAATTTTGAAGATAAAATATTTATTAATTTTGATCATTATCAGTCTTTAAAAACTTTGAGGAGAGAGTCTGGATACACTGACTGCAGAAGAAGCCAGAAAAATGTATTGCAAGCCTGTTTCGTTCTGGATACGTTTGCTTTTTCCATTCTTAGCACTTGATCCACATAGAATTCTGTTTGTTCATTTAAGTAGAATTGTATCTCATTCTTTATTGCCATAGTTGTTGATATATGCAGTTTCCTATTTTCCTGCATCTGTGTGCTTCATTCAAGTCCAGGAACTGCCAAAAACTAACCATCACAGAAGTTGGGTGAAGCGATGGAGCAGCTAATTTAGTTGAAAATGCGTCTGGGAATGGTACTTATTTTACCACTAGTAGGTACTGCTGCAGCAGTTGTAACATGCTTCTGAACTCAAAGCTACTACTGTTCTCTCCATGTCTTGATTAATACAGCACTCAAGTTCTTCTTTGCCCTCTAAGTTGCAGTCTTTTATCTTCCATTACAATCACTTTCTTGACAATTCAGTTCTTATAAATGTAGGCATAGAGTGCTGAAAAACAAATAAAAGTAGATAGACTTTGTTGGTACTTTGGACCCAGTGTGGTAGCACAGGTATACTCATCAGAGGATACAATCTCTTTTTGTAGTCTGCGATTTGTATCTAGATGCAGGATAAAGCTGTTGACCAAACCAGCTGTGTCTGTATTTGTTTTTTTCACCTTACTGAAATGGGTCAGGGAGACGCGCTAGCGCGTCAACCAAGATGGCTGCCGCCACCGGAGCTCCGTAGTTACTTCAGCCTGAATTTCTTTGTAACGCCGATTTTTATGTCAAGAAGTCGGCGAAAATAGCGGCGCTTGCCTATATATGCTATTTCCCACCTGTGGAGTGACTTTTAGACGATTTCCTCCGGCGGAAGTGTTCCTCGTGGCTCCATGGTTCCTGCTCCCAGCCTCACCTGCAGGTATTACCAGCTTTGAGTGCTTGGGGGCGGAGTAATATTTATGACAGAGCCTGGCTTGGGCCTAGCTATGCCTACTGTTCAACTTAGCTGCTGCACCTGTTGTTTTGAAGAGCTTTTTGGTGTTTTCTTCACTAATTACATCTTTTTTTCACATTTTGAGGCTGTTTTCTTGATTTTATTATTCTTCACGTATTGTTGAGAATTTTTTCACCTCAGAATGGATTCTAAAAATTCAACTACTAATAAAAGGAAGCAGCAGGTTTCTCCGCCTCCAACCAAATCTAAGATGGTAGAATCTTCAGAACCTTCTCTTGCACTAATTTTGGAGGAAATTAAAGCATTGCGTCTAAATACTGATACAATTGCCTCAGAAGTCAAAAACGTCCCTAAAGATATGGCCTCTATGTCAATGAAAGTTTCTGACAATGCCATCAAAATTCAGGATAATAAAAATAAACTTGAAGCTTTCACGCCTTTAATGGCCAAAATAGTTCCAATGCATACCCAACTGTTGGACTTGGAAAATGTAATAGGCAATACAACCTTCGTATTTTTAATTTGCCTGAAGATGTTGAGGGGACAAACTGTTGTTTATATCTTGAATCTCTTCTACCGGGTCTTTTGAATATTAAATTCACAGAAACATGTGAGATTGATAAAGCCCACAGAGTCCCTTCACATCGGAATCCTCGACATACTAAACCCAGGCAAATGATATTCAAGGTCCTGTGTCATCATCATCTGGTTCTCATTCGGAAGGCTGCGAGAGAAATTCCTTCATTATTGGTGAATGGAACTAAAATCTTTATTCACCAGGACTTTGCCAAAGAAACGGTTGCTATTCGTAAAGAGTTTGCTGCCTTTCATCCGTAGCTGAGACACCTTGGATTTAAATATGGACTTTTTGATCCTTCTACGATGCGTGTATGGAAAGACAATGTCTCCAAATCTTTTCAACGACCTGAAGATCTTCGACTGTTTCTTGATCAGCAAGCTCCTCCATCTATGGACACTCATGATCCTAATACTTGAGTTCGTCTAGTCTGACTTCTCTTGTCATATCTTTGCATATTCTTATATTCACGGGCTTCAACGGTTCCTGGCCATACTTGTGGAACGGGTCTGCGTTTCCTTGTCTTTATTTATGTTTCTTGTTTGTTCCTTTCTCTTTCTTTTCTGTTCTTCCCCTTCATATTGTCTATATAGTTACTCCTTTTCCATGGCTATTTCTTTCTTCTTCTTGTTCTGATTCCTTTTTCTCCTTCCTTCTAAGTCCTAATGGCTAATATTCATAATATTAAAATAGTTTCTCTGAATGTAAAGGGTTTGAGACATCCAATTAAACGTACGAAAATTCTAGATTATCTAGGTAGTTCCAAAGCCGATATTAGTTTTGTTCAACAAACACACGTTGAGGATAAGATCTTACAGTACATGAATAAAAAATGGGTAGATACTATTGTCTCCTCACCTGCCAAAGGTAAGAAAAATGGGGTGGCTATTTTCTTTGCTAAAGATTACATTGCCGAATTCTTAGTAAGATTTCAGATTCTGAAGGGCGATATATTTTAGTCAAAGTCAAAATTCATGACTCTATTTTCTTTTTGTTTAATATTTACGGTCCTACAGCAGATGATCCCGTATTTTGGGCTACTATTACTACTGAAGTTTTAAAGTTGGGAAGAGTTCCCTTGATTGTTGGAGGGGATTTTAATGTTATTGCTGACCCATTGTTGGATAGGCTATCTACCACCCGATTTCGACCATCCAAGGTTTTCCATGCCTTTAAAGCTTTTATTCATACCACGACAGGGGTGTCCACTTTTCCCTCTTTTATTTTTATTAGGAATAGAGCCTTTTCTTAATTACATACGTAGGTGTGAGGATATTCAGGGTATCAACATCAAAGATGTTACTGTTAAAACTTTAGCATATGCTGATGATGTGTTATTGTTTATCAGCAATCCTATTTCTTCTGTTCCGGTTTTACTAGACATTATTACCAAATATTCAGCTGTCTCTGGGTATTAATTAAATGTTAGCAAAACTGAATTTTTTCCTTTGAATGTGCTTTGTACTTCCGATATGTTACCTTCACCTGATATTATTTGGCAAAAAAGCAAGTTGAAATACCTTGGCATTTTGTTTTCATCCTCATTACATGATACGTTAAAATTAAATTATAATTTTATATATGATTATGTCAAACAGAAAATTTCTAAATGGTCTCCCCTTCATCTTTCCTGGTGGGGGAGAATGGAATCTATTAAAATGAATCTTGCCGTAAAAATATTTTATTCTCTTGCTATGATCCCCACTCAATTCCCACTCAAATTTTATAAAGATATTGATAAACTATTGTCCAAATTTCTTTGGAATAATAAACCCCCTCGTATTGCTTATAAAAAATTGAAAATTCCTAAATGCCAAGCAGGATTTGCCCTCCCTGATTTTTATTTATACCATAAGGCCTTTATCTTAAAACAGAGTTCGTTGTGGTTTAATACCTCACCTCTTATTAAGCCTCCTATCTGGTTTCATATCGAACAATCACTTGTAAAACCTTTCCCATTATCCTCCCTGTTAACCATGTCTCATACCTCTAAGGTTGAACGTTACTCGTCCATAATCAAATCATCCAAATTAATTTTTAATGATTTGGATTCTAATTTTGCCTCTCCTCTGCTTTCTACGGTACATTTGTCACTATGGCACAGTGCTCTAATAAAATTAAATAGACATGTCTCTTTTTGGTCCTCGTGGATTGCCAAAGGCATTTTCTATCTCAAAGATGTTTTTTCTGATGGTGCATTTATCCCCTTTGTTCAACTCCAATTACACTTCAGCTTGTCAAAGTCTGATTTGCTAAAATACCAATTTTTGTGTAACTCCATTTTAGATTCCTTCCCAGATGGTATTCCATCTACTTTTTCATCTGATTTCATAATTTACCTCAATACTGTTTCTGCATCTTCTAAAGCAGTTTCTGTATTTTATAAAAAACTTACCTCTTCCATGGGCACCAACATTGATGTAATTTCCACTTTTTGGAATGCTGAGCTTTCCATTTCCCTTTCTGTTGACTCTTGGTCATTAATTTGGACCAATATAATTTCTGGTTGGTTACCAGCATCACTTTATCAAACTAATGCATATATTTTGTTTAATTCCTTATGGACCCCATTACATTTATTTCGGGCTAATTTATTACCATCAGATCTCTGTTGGCACTGTAAATTGATTCCTGGATCTTTACATCACATGTTATTTGAATGTCCTGTTATTATGACCTTTTGGTCCGAAGTTTGGAATGTAATATTAAAAAATTGGCCCATTTCCGATGTGCTCTCTTATAAATATTAATTTGCAAATCAGTTGTTTTGACACACCCTCTTGAAGATGCTGAGGCAAAGTTATTTAATTTTTTGGTTTCAGCTGCGTTAAAATCAATTACTTTTTGTTGGAAGGATGCTACTTCTCTTTCATTTCATGCTTGGTGGTCATGGATTATCTTTACAAGAAGAGGTGCTCAATTGTCGTTACAAGGTGTTCATCATAATTCTATTTATTATCAATCTTTTTGGTCCCCTATTGATTCATATTTAATGTTGTGACTCACGTTATTCATTGTTAACTGTTTTACTTATTAATTGCTATACTCATTTTTAATATTTTATTGGTAACTCTATTTATTAACTTTATTATGCTATGAAATGTTCTACTCCCTTCCCTTTCTTCCCTTCCCCTCCCTCCTACCTCCCTTGACTTTAGTTTTTCCTTTGATTGACTAGTGCGTATTGCATGGTACTTTTTTTATGACTATTATTTGTAATTGTTCTTGATTCATTATTTGTAATTTTACTGATAGGACATATATTTTTCTGTATTGTCTCTTTGTGTCTTTTCTCTGCAAAAAAACTTCAATAAAATCATTTTGAACTTAAAAAAAAAAAAAAAGAGAAATGGGTCTTCAGCAAGTGCCACAGTGTAAGGTTTGGCTCATGGTACAATCCTCCTTGTTGACTTTAACAGCAAAATCTGAAAAGAAATAGCATTTTGATCAGATCACTATTAGTCCCCATTTTTGAACCTCCATTTTCATGCCCTTGGTATTTGTATTCCTTCTCCTTTGTAGCACATAATAATTTATATACCTGTACTGCTTAAATAGGTGTCAGTGCTTTTTACTTCAAACGGGCAGATTGATAAATCTAGGCTATGCGTGAGTCTTTAATCTGGAGAACCCTAAACATAATTATCATGTGAACCCAGAAAAATCTAATTTGAAAAATCCACACAGGAAATCCACATGCAACAAGATTCAAAGTACAAGCCATGAAGGTTTATTTAAAATTTAAGAATTATTAGAGAAGACAAAATGGTTTGTGGTTAGTCAATCAATTTAAAATATTCATAATGCAAATACATGTAAAATGGTATTGGTAGTGGAAGCTGAGGCTTAATCTAGTCAACGTCTTAAACAAAATATGTTCTAGCACAAGGCAAATAGGAAGTCAAAGAGCATTTGTAATAATAATCGCCTAATAGGCAGTAGAGAAGAATATGGGAAATATTCTAAATTCTGATCAGTAAACAGACTAACATAGTGTCTGGACTCTAAGGGTACCAGGAAGAAACCAGCCTTTTTCCCAAATGGTGAGTTTTTTATACACTTTTAGACAGTGAAACAGTATAGTCACTATGATTCGACATAAATGCTATCCAGTAGTAAAGCAGAAAACACATCACACGGTGTAATGACTTTTGATCTACATCTAATGAATACCCCTGTCTTATACTCTGCCCACAATATCACATTTAAAATATAAGCAGCACCTCTTTTGGGCCAAAGGAAGTGACCCTCAGTTGTATACATTTGTAAATCTGTCCACTCCAGGAACAGCATCAATAGAAAATACTATATTTTTTTAATGTTACTGTGCAATCAAGATTATAGGGCTAACTTAATTTCATACAATTAATCAAATATTAAAAGTCACATTTGAAGCTTCTTGATGCTCAGAAAGAGAAAGAAAAGACAACATTGTCAAGCACTGTACCATACACGCGTTTTAATAGGCAACTGAAAACACGACTCGGCCTACTTATATCAACTGAACAAAACCTCATCATTAAACACAGTAAGACTACTGCATTTGCATCTCTATAGTATTAATTTAAAGCACTAAATTATTAATTGTGGAATTTGCTTCCACATAGGATTGCAGCATGTGTAAGGTGGAGTTCAAATAGGTTGAGAACTCCTTCATAAGGGTGTTAATAGTGAGCATATTATCAAGCTGAATGGTCTGCAACTGAGGTTGATCTTTGTAAGATTGGTTGAAATAATTTCAAATCTTGTGACAGGTGACTAGTAGCTTGTGGACTACTTTTTCTGTTTTTCAAAAGAAAACTGAACCTTCCGGTTAATTCTATGAGCTAAACATAGCACTCTGAAGTATCCCCCATCTACCTTTGCATAAACAATAGTATTGTCATGACTAGTGGAAACAAATCTGGTGCTGAGATCACCTGCTTTAAGTCATTTATAAACAAGAAACCTAGGGGTCTACGATAGAGGGGTATCTGAAACCCTCAGTCCATAGCGCAAGCTTAATGGAAGTAGATAATAGGAGTAGGATAGAAAATAACCTGAAATAGAAAGAAGTGTAAGTGGTTGTGAAAAAGAACCCGCTTCGTTCTTAGGATACCCATCAAACAATTGTATGATCAATTCTATCATCTGGTCATCCTACAGAGGTAAGGAGTCTCTAGATCATTGAGACCCATTTATACCCTGTTGTAGAGCGGGGTCAGTGCCCACAAGCACTAGGTAACCAGTGACAGACACAAGATGGGTATAAGTGCAGTGCAAAAAGGAAATGTGGTGAGAGTAAAATAGGATAGAGGGCAGGACAGTACTTTTATTAGAAATGTGTCCTCTTCCTAATTAAAACCAAAACGAACAGTGCTAGGTTGAAACATGTTGGCCATTAATGCAGTGATTTATTTCCATACTGCATTCGTGCACTGTTCGTTTTGTTTTTAATTAGGAAGAGGACACATTTCTAATAAAAGTACTGTCCTGCCCTCTATCCTATTTTACTCTCACCACATTTCCTTTTTGCACTGCACTTATACCCATCTTGTGTCTGTCACTGGTTACCTAGTGCTTGTGGGCACTGACCCCGCTCTACAACAGGGTATAAATGGGTCTCAATGATCTAGAGACTCCTTACCGCTGTAGGATGACCAGATGATAGAATTGATCATACAATTGTTTGATGGGTATCCTAAGAACGAAGCGGGTTCTTTTTCACAACCACTTACACTTCTATCTATTTCAGGTTATTTTCTATCCTACTCCTATTATCTACTTCTATTAAGCTTGCGCTATGGACTGAGGGTTTCAGATACCCCTCTATCGTAGACCCCTAGGTTTCTTGTGTTTAAAGTATTGAGCTGGGGGCATAACCTAGGCTAGGTCTTTAAATTCCCCTATGACCCTCCCTTCCCTTTTTTAGTATTAAGTCATTTATAGACATTTATTATAGAATTCTTCAACATTTTTGGCAGCAGTGTGTACTGCCAGTGGATAGCCTTTTGCTTAACCACCATTAAAGCAGAAAAGAGAACGTAAAAATCAACCATGATATATATATTTTTTTTATTTCAGAACTCCACATTATTCAGCCTTCTCTTTCTTACACACTCTCACATTCATGTCACAAACACACACATCTAAAAACACCTACACAAACACACGCTTTCTCTACTCCTCCTCTCTCTCTGGTGGGCAAGCACATGAGGAAAAGGTTGAAAGTGTCTGTTTACATGGGTCTGGACTTCTAGAGCTACCCACACACCAGTCATCAAAAGGCATCAAATAAGCATTGGCAAGGTCAATAGGTCTCACCTGTATAATGTGAGTGCCAAGTTGTTTGCTTTGGCAATGATTTCAATAAAGTATTGTTTAAATTAGAAAAACTAAAAATTTTAAATTCTAGAGGATAAAATTAACACATATCTTTTTTAATATACTTTTTATTGATTTTCAAATCAATTGGACATCACAACAATACCTGAAGGGTTATGACAGCTATATAAACGCAGGATGAGACCAAAGCATCCGTTAGAAGTACATAATCTCTAACTTCCCCGCCCCACAGTTGCTCATACTACAAAATGCATAAAATTTAATTAATAACATCAAGTCATGAATCAAGAATCATGCGGCATGGTTTGCAGTCTCCGTATTGTAGCTCGGCATTACTATACGTAGTTCCCGTCCTGTGTCTATGGACATGCAATCCTGCCAGAGGAAGACTGCATTGTTGTAGTACTATTTTGACTACTCTGTACCCACATATGGTGTATTTTCTTTTAAGACACAATATTGGACCCAACTACGGCTGCCTCATCACTCTGGAGGTCCATCAGCATCTGTCTCCATGAGGTGAACACATATCTTATGGTATCTCAAAACTGTACATTGAATTCAATGTTTCAGTCATCCTAAATGGCATAGTTTGTTTTTCAAATTCTATTCACTCAGGAAGCAAAACACAATTTAAAAATAATAAGCAATGTCATAATGTAAAGACAAAGCTTACCAAGGCCTAATTTAATTTCTACACGATTCAGCCATTTGCACTTCTGTTTTAGTCAAGGGACGAGATTTATGAGTCCCCAGGAGAAATGTCATGTTAAATACACCTTCTGACTCAGACACCAGCTAAGTCAGAGCAAAACAATTGCCTTTCCCTCATTACCTTCAAAATCTTTGTATTCCAGACCTCGTGCTTTCAAGCAATAAGTTAAACGCAGGATTTACACCATAAATAAAGCCTTAAAATATGCCTTCTCATACAGCCAAGCTCAGACGGCTAGGAAGCAACTCAGCACAGCTGGGTTTTTTATGTGGGAAGTAGCACACAAAGGAGAGAGATGGAAAACACATGCACTCTCATTGGAGTGCTGAAAGAAAAAGGTAGTTCTCTAAATGTGAGAAGGATACAAGTCAGCCTCTCAAAAATATCGCACAGGGCCTATGCTCCAGGGAAGGGAAACAAGAAGAAGGCAAGCCATTGAACAAGATGCAAGCCAATTAGAGTAATAATAAAGCCAACCAATGGTAAGCAATGGCATGTTGTAAGCCCATTACAAGTTCACAAGAGGTCTTTCGCAACCAGACAGTTTGCGCTGGCTGATAGTCTCGACCTAAAAAATAACCTAACATCTGCATGAATTCAAGGCCATCCACCTGCCTCTAAAATATCTATAGCACATCAGCAGTAATAAAATAAAATATATATATTAAGAAACCATATCAATGGTCTATACTAGATAATGTATCAAACAATAAACCACCAGAGTTAAGTCACGAATTTGGGCAAAAACACAAGGAAAGGAATAACTATATGTAACCCCCCAGACCTCATCTGTACCAAAATGTCCATTGCCCTTACATGCTTATTCCTTAATCCCACATGGGCCTACCCTGTACTCTTGGTCCAAATTGCAGACCATTCAGCAACAAAGAAACAAAATGAAAAAGAAATCATCATCATCAAAATCTTTATTCCGCTACTGAAAACAAAAAGCCATAAAAGCACACACAATATAATACAATAAAAGTTTTTACACATTTTTAAAAGATACTAACATTAAGACCATTCAATCCTAATTTATAGCACAATGCTTTTCCTTGTGTTAATTGATTTCAAAATGAATAGGGCAGTATTATAGCACTTCAATGGGTACTCTAGAGTTACAAAAAATGCCATTGCAATTTTATGAGACCTAATTCCATGGATAACAAAGAGGGGTTTCAGATAAAAACATCTAAAATTACAGTAACATTTAAAAAACAATAGAAAGTGCAGCGTGCTTTGTTTACTCTTATTATCACACGGGCATGGTATTGTGTCTGGGGGACGTGTCTTCATTTTAGCAAAAGCAACACAATAATGTACAATACCACATCTTAGCCTCAATAAAACAAATCGATGCTGCGCAAGGGTCACGTGCCGCAGATAACTATTAACTCCCTCTTCTAACCTAAAAGATTTATAGAAAACCACAGTCGGTTTAATCAGATCTGATTTTGCTCTGAGATTCTGTCTTAATAACAGGAAAGAAACCTTGATCTCTTTCTTTGTGATAGTTAATATTTTTCCAGAGTCCGACCATACAGACATATTAAACAGACTCCCCAATGTGGTATTGATATAAAACAACCAAGGAATTTTCAGAGCAGAATCCAATTTTAAACAATCTAAAATAATAGACCTAGTAAAAGCAGTCTATTCACGTCTCCAGATTGATGCCCATAATAACAATGGCCCTACCATCAAGGTATCCCCTAGAAATTGCAACCCCACCTCATGGTGTACAATGGTATTCGATACAGATGATAGTAATGACAACAAGCGTTTTATGAAACAACTTTCTTCTGTTTGCAGGGTCATGCAGTTTGTGTAGGCCCAAAGTCCTGCCCCATATGTGGCAGTACATACTCCTTTAGCTTTATAGATAATTACCATCTCCTTATAATTACCATCTCCTTGATTGGTTGGTTACCCAATTTGGCCACAAATTTAAAAATCCCTTGGTTGTCCCTACTCATTTTTGCTCTTGTATTTACGATGTGTTGGGACCATGTACCATTACATGAGAATGGCATTTCAAGATAACAAAAAGAATTTACTGTATATATTGGTGTTCTATTAAAAACGTTTTATAGAATTTCTTTTTAGACCCACATATCATGGTGAATGTTTCAATTTGTTAGTTACCATCCTCTGTTGTTTCATAAAACCTTAAAAACCATCCATCAATCTTTGGAGGCCTACTGGGGTCCGTGCTAATAGTACTACATCATCCGCATATATTAATACGGGTATCGGACGACCAGCCACCCTCTTTGCATCAGCCTGTATTTTTTGTAAATAAATATAGACCTCATTATTAAAAAGGGAGAATAAAATTGGTGCTAACACGCATTCTTCTCGTATACCCCGTCCCACTTTAAATTTAGGTGTAGATTCAGCCTGGGGGCCAAAACGGACCGCACTAGTTAATTTTTCATATAGGCGGGAAAGAAAACTGATAATCGCCCGAGGGGCTGCCGGGTAGGTCAAAGTTTGGCAAAGTAAATTATGGACAACTAAATCAAAAGCACTACTCAAATCTGCAAAACATAAATATAAGATACCTGTCTTCGCCCTGGTGTATTTGTCGATGAGTTCAATTGCCCCCAGGTGTTTCATAAACCCGTTCTGCACAGGTGTTAAAATATGGTACTCCTCAACCCATTCCTACAACCTTTTGAGGAAAACCCAACTCATAACTTTTAAAGATGTATCTAGGAGGGAGTTAGGGTGGTAATTTTTAGGGTCAGCCTTGTCCCCCTTTTTATAAATCGGGACAATAATAGACTGGCCCCATGTTTGTGGTGTTTTTTCCATTGCAGCTAAAGTTAAACACTCTTGTTAAAATAAGTCCCCATAGTTCTGGTTTTGTTTAAAAAACATCAACTGGGACACCATTGGGACTTGGTGCCTGCCCCCCAGCACTCTCCTGGATTGTCTGGAAGACTTCATCACATGTAATGCTTAAGAAGCAGGACCTCTCTTTGTGGGGTTCCTGATCTGATCCCTCCACCGTCTCCTCATTGTTATTAAAGATTCCAGAAAAATGTGTCACCCATTTGTAGGCCGGAATAAATTAACCAAACTCTGGTATATCATCATGTTTTAAAATGGGTCATTTACTGTGTCCCAGAAGAGTTTATTGATTGCGGTTTCTGAGGAAATGATCAGATTTCCCCACGCTTCTTCTTGTAATACCTTTTTCCGGGCTACTAGTGCTAATTTATACAAGTTCAAGTTCAAGTTCAAAGACTTTATTCGAATTGAGATCACAATTCATAAAAGTGTACAGATAAAAGTCACAATTAAAATTTCATTTTCCATTCTGGATTAAACATTACTAAGGTTTGATTTCTTACAGTAAAAAAGGAAGATTAAAAGGAATAAAACAGTACAATCAGTTAAAATACATAGTAGTTAAGAGCATTTAACTAACTCTTATTATCCCATGACGATGGTCCTTCTCACTCTTAAAATTGTGTTCAGAAATAGGCTCACTGTACTGATAGTAAGACAGTCATCTAAGGACCTAAGTTTATTATAGGCATCTCTTGTTTTCCTTAGGCCCCAAGTTAACAGGAGAGGTTTTAAAATTTGTCGTCTGGAATGGCTATATAAAGTGCAGAAAAGAGTACAGTGTATATTAGATTGAAATGATTTGACATCACAAGGACACCGCCTTTTTACCCTCGCCCAGTCATTGCAGTTCGGGAATGATACGAGTCTATAGAAGGATTCCAGACGAAAGTATGTCAGGAGCCTAAGGTGCTGTAGGGGGTGATCTATTACAAGATACAACTGGAGACCCCTCTGAGATGTCACTTCATCATGGCTCATGACAGATTTTTTGGTCCTTTCACCCTTCCACCTTTGTAGTTCCAAATGTTCCAGCAGCATCTTTTTGAGCATAGATCGCGAGAGTAATTCCAATGAGGCTGGGTCAGTAAAATATTCAGGATGACCAATCTCACTGACAAAGTTCTTAATGTAAGTAAGCCATTTGATGTTTTTCAACCCATCACAGCTTAAGCAGTCCTCTATGATGGATCCGTTCAGTTCTATGGCAGGGTTGGTCCAGACGTTATGCCAAAGTAAAACTGGGGCAAGTTTTATAATGTCCGTGATGAAAATGAGAGCAACTTCAGCATGTAATACATATATAGGAGTACTCCTCGGTGTAGCAGTTATAAATCGGAGGAACCTATTCTCGATTCGCTGAATCGCCTCCACTTGCTGCCAGCCCCAGATGCCAGCCCCATAGGTCCCAATAGCCACACATTTCGATTTGAATATTTGAAGGAGCTCCTTAACTGGCCTGTTTCCTATTTTTTTTGCAAAATTCATAAGAGCACCAACTACTCTATTAAATGCCACGGCCCTTGCATTCAGAGCAGACTTCCAGGTGCCTTGCCTATCAAAGTGAACCCCCAAATAACAGAAGATGTCGGCTAACTCCACCTTCCTTTTGTTTAAAACGATTGGGCATGGTAATCTATGTTTGTTTGGGCCGCACGACATAGTGAACGTCTTCGAGACATTTACACGTAGCCCTCTGGTGTTCATGAAGGTCTGTATGGCTTTCTGGAGACCCACCTTGGTCTGTGAGAGGATAGCCGCATCGTCAGCATAAAATAAAATGGGGATGGGTTTGCAGTTGATTACGGGGTAATCATAATACTGTTGTGTTAGGCAAGAATCCACTCCATTGATATATAGGTTAAAAAGCAGGGGAGCCAAAATGTTACCCCTCTATTAATCTTAAAACACTCTGTGCATTCCCCCCTCTGACCGTATCTAACTCGTGCACCTGCCTCCACATAGAGTTCTTTGATGTAGTCTATTATTTTGTTGTTCAGCCCGATATCCCTCAGAGTCTGCCAGAGATTGTCGTGCAGAATGCAATCAAATGCAGAACTGAGGTCCACATAGGTCACATACAAATTCGATTTCCTTGCATGTATATATTTCGAGATGATTAGGGAGAGGTTTAGCCCCTGCTCAATTGTCCCCCGCCCTACCCTGAACCCATACTGGAAAGGTGATAGCACTTCCTGTCCCTCCACCCAGTCCTGAATGCGAGCAAGAATGACCCTGCCTGCCATCTTCATAAAGCCATCTAACAAGGAAATGGGCCGATAGCAGGCAGGGTCATTCCTGTCCCCCTTTTTGTATATCGGGACAAAAATTGCCTCCTTCCATGTTGGGATAAAGCCTCTTTTGGCCATGCAGTTCAGGACTCTGGTGAGTAGAGGAGCCCACAGGTCTGGATACATTTTAAACACATCAATAGGGACAGAGTCTGGTCCTGGTGCTTTCGAGGCTGAACTTTCCCTTAGAGCTTTATATACCTCCTCTAGTTTAAATTGAATGTCTAGAGGGAACGGGGAATCCTCAACTTCCGTAGGTATTGCTGTTTCGGAGGAAAGTACAGGCAGAACCGTAGTGCCATACAGGGCTTGGAAGTGGGATACCCACTCCTGAGCCGTGATGGCATTGTCTAGACGAGGACCTTGGTCGTCTTGATAAAAAGGAGCATTCACAGCCTTCCAGAAAGCAACAGTGTCCTTTTGTGTTGCTGCTGCATGGAGGGCTTCCCAGGCTTCAACTTTTAGATCTTTCTTTCTTCTAGTCAGAGCGGCACGGTACTTACGCCTTGCCCTTTGAACCTGTGCTCTATCTAGTGGGGTAGCATGCAATGCATTTTTGAGTTCCCGCAATGCCCTGGAGCAATTTGGGTCAAACCACCCTGGGGTTCTCTTAATTATATTACGCAGATTTCTAGTCAGGAGGTGTTTGATTAAACAACAGATTTTATTAAAGGAGACCAGAACTTGTTCTTCATTCTCTTCTAACGTCAAACACTTAATGATTTCTTTGTGGGAAATGGTCACTAAATTTTTTTGGAAGCTCTCTGGTATTACCTTCTCCCATTTAATGCAAAATCCGTTACGCTGACCAAGAATAGAGTTAAAGTCATAATTACATTGAGTATTAAGGGGCCGCGTATCCAGATTTAGCTTAAAAGTAACTGAGATGGGGTAATGGACGATAGTCAGATAAAATCAATAGTTGACTTTGCCCCTCTTGCATTAAATGTAGGTGCAAATGTTTTTGGCACTGAACCAGCCTCGTTAATAAATGCCATAGAATGGTCCACTACTAAATTATTAAGCAAGTCCCCTAGTTTTGTATGGGCAAAGTGGCTTGTTGGCCCTATAGTTTCATCTTCCCAACCACAGACTCCCTGTAGGCTCCTTGAACATAATGGACAATTAAAGTCCCCTACCCACAAGAGGGCCAAATCCCCTGAACAGCTATCTACGATCGTCTTGAGGGTACTTGACAATTTCTTAATTGTGGTTTCCACTTGTGCTATCGGGATGTTATTGTAGAAGTTAATGATAGCTAGATTTTCCAGAGCTCCCCAGGATACCTTTAAGATCTGATAATATGGGGAATCCAAGAAGCTCCCTAGGACCGTAGGACCTGAGCAGATAGACAGATACATAGACAGACCTCCCTCATGTCTACCCATTTTGGTGGGAACTGCCGGAGTAAAGAAATTTTTAAATCCCAACAAATGGGATTGCTCCCTAGCCCATGTTTCCTGGAGAGCTATAATTGAGTGGGTCATAGTTAATGATCGCCAGTCTGCATCATTGATTTTTGGGGCCAGGCCCGCTATGTTCCACGTTATTATGCTGCCAGGAACTTCAATGTTTGTTGGGGATGTTACAACCGTAGGTATCACAGGGGCTGGTTCCATTATGTCACAGGGCATAATCCCAGACAAATTATCTAGCTGGGGGAGTAACGTTATTTCTTCCCCAGATACTTGTATTTCAAGGTGAGGAACTATCACAGGGCAGGATTCTGGCGTGGTCGTGGTATGTACAGGAGCCAGAATATAACTTTGGCAGTCGAATTATCTTTTTTACCTTTTGTTCTATAGATCGGTGACATATTAGCAGGGGGCCCCAACCGTCATTCGCAGTCATCCAAGCCTGAGAATGCTTCAAATCTGTTAGTGAGCTCAAAGGGGGTAAATGGCAACAAATGGTCCATTCCCCTGATTCCTTGTGAGTGGTCTGGCCCACTATAGTTATTTCCATGTCCCCTGTATGGAACGGTGTTCCACCCATAAAAAAATTTTGGCATCATGGGATTGGGAGCCTGCCACATGTATTGGTTATTAAATGTTATGGGAGGATTATTCCATAGGCCAGAAGGGACCCCTAGAGACATTAAGGGAGTTACCTGGGATCTTGGGTAGAAATAGGTTAGGTCACAAGGAGCAATGGTTGTACCATTGGTCCTTGGCTTCCAATTTAGGATGTGGTTGACTGCACCTGGATCTCTAAAGTTTATAATTATGAGATCACCCTCAATGTCGTTCTCTCTACTCCCCAACCAGGAGAGTCGCCGAACATGGACGATCTCACCATTGATGTTACATGGGAGCGGTCTGTGCTGGCTAAGCCAATGCATGGCTTTGTTTTTTAGTTGACTAAAGCCTTCCCTCCTGCCATCTTGTAAGGTTGGGACGCCCGTGAGTACAACCACGTAGGGGACCGCGTCAGGTGGTAATTTGACTTGGCGGCCCCTATGGTTTCCTGGTCTATCTGGATGTGCCCACCCCCCAAGCTCGTGCTTATTTCCTCCATGAGCTATACTTGCCCTCTTTGGGAATTCCTTAGGGATATGTGGGGCGAGTTGATGGGCTGCCTTGGGTGGATTCGCCCCTTGGTGATTGCGGCTCACAGGGTTACTAGATGGATTTACATCCTTTTGGGTTGCAGGGGTAGAGGTTGGGATTACGGCTGCGGGGAGTAGAACTGGCTTAGCTGAAACTTTTGTTAGACTTGCTTTGTTAGTAATGGCCATTTCTAAATCCCCCAGCCGTTGCTCCAACCTCTTCAGCCTCTCCAGTATGGGAGATGTAAACGACTTAAGTACATTTTCAATGCTGTCGAGGGAGACAGAGGATAATTGTTCGTTGGTCGTACAGTTCCTGGTAGATGTTGAGCCAGGACTGGATACACTCAGTGTGGGGATATTTATAGACGATAGTATTTCGTGTGAGACCTCCTGACCTAGATCGGGAGGTAATATAGCCTTTGTGGTAAGAGCAGATGTATCAATAGCCTTATTTCCCTTCCCAAAGTCAGTATGGCTGATCTTAGCTCTTTGTGGAACACCTCCCCTCCTCCTTCTCTTGTTTGGTGGCGGTCCAAAGACTTTAACGGCTTCCCGTTTCCCTGCTTTCTTTTGTATATTCCCCACCACTACTCGGGAGTATCGGGTATGATTTCTATAGCTACGTTAGTGTCACTAGTAGTTAGAGTGTTATTTTGTTCCACGCTATTAAGGGCAGTCGCTGAGGGAGGCGTATCTCGCAGGAGCATAGGGATACCCTGCGTAGATAACGGATCCTCGTTTCCTAATATCGAACCTACACCCGCTGGATTAATCTGGGATGGTACGACCAAAGGGAGTCTGTTTTTAATAGCTTCAATCGAGCGGTGCCGCTCTGCCCTGCGTTCAGCCAGTGAGCAATCCCTTTCCATATCGGGGGGAGGTTTTCTAAAGTAGTCATCCAGGGTACCTTTGCTATTTCCCACTGCTTCAGCTAGCATAATTTTTTCGGGGTTAGCGGCCATAGGTGCTGATAAAATCTATATTAGTGATATATTGCAGGGCTAATGTTGTTTGTTGATACTCCAAAGGTCAACCTCTAGTAATGAGAGTACGAACCCCAGATAAGTTCCCCTCCAACGTTGTTGCCCAATAGATGAATATTGTTAGAGGCGCAACCAGATCGGGGGCCCTATGGGTGATCGCTGAGAAAATAGGACTTGGTAAAAAGTGGCAATAAAAAGGACAGTTACTATACGTAAATGTAGTATAGGCACATAACAAGGGTGCTCAATATCAAAGAGGTGGCAGACTTACTACATAAGGTGGTGGCGTTTAAACAATATTAGAGAATGGGCCCAGCCCAGCCTTCTTCAGCCACCGAACGGCCACAAAACGGCCCGCCCTTTGCCCGGGCTTCGTCCGGCGTCCCGCGAGACGGGGATGACGCTGGTTTTAAGCGCCTCCTGGCGCGGAAAGCTGACTCTGGATGCCGCTAGGGCTGCTGGGGATTGTAGTTTTTTGGCACCGCCCACACTCCGCTCGGCGGCCCAACTTCACGGTGAAGCAAGGAGTAAGGCGGCGGGAGGCGGGCAGGCAGAACCCCAGAACACTGTTCTTCCCTGGGCAGGAGCAATAAATCACAGGTGAGGCAGAAAGGATCGAATGCAACAAGGTTCAACAAAGTTCCCCCACTCGACCGGGATGACGCTGGTTTTAAGCGCCTCCTGGCGCGGAAAGCTGACTCTGGATGCCGCTAGGGCTGCTGGGGATTGTAGTTTTTTGGCTCCGCCCACACTCCGCTCGACGGCCCGACTCCACGGTGAAGCAAGGAGTAAGGCGGCGGGAGGCGGGCAGGCAGAACCCCAGAACGCTGTTCTTCCCTGGGCAGGAGCAATAAATCACAGGTGAGGCAGAAAGGATCGAATGCAACAAGGTTCAACAAAGTTCCCCCTAATTTAATCGCCAGTATGTCTCGTGGTGTTTTGGACAGTGCATATTTAAGCACCTGGAGTGCTTTGGTGCAAGTACTGTCAAACCATCCCTTTTTGTTTTTGGATATTTTATGTATCTGCTTAGTTAAAATTATTGTAATGAACATGGTAATACAATAAAAAATTCTGATTACTATGAGTAGGGAAATCTCATCCTGGAGGCAATAAGTCATTTCACGCTGATTATGTGTTATTATTTGCTTTAGTGTACTACTTGGATCAACACCCGTCCACTTTATTCTAATACCATTTATCCTAAAAGGGGTAATATGCTCAGCTGGAGTAAAAACTTTGCTCTTGGGGCCCCCAAAAAAACAGAAATAACGCAAGTAAATTGTGGTCACTCAGAATAGAGGGGAACAACAGCGGGGTTGCCACACTTTAACATATCCGGGGTAGACACCAATTTGTGGTCAATAACCGAATACATATTTCTCCCTATAAAGGTTGGGAATATGACCCCATTTTGGACACAACCTCCTCTAAGTAGAAGGAGATCATATTTGGATATCATCCGGTTTAGGGCTTCCCCATACTCATTATGACAAAAGTGGTCAGTTCCCTCCTCGTCACAAAGGATGGAGCTACATGCCTGAGAGTTGGGCATATCGAATGCCTGAATAAAAAAATCTCCTGCCCACAATAGGACTTAACCAGTACTAATTAGAGCCATATTAATACAACTTGAATCAAAAACGTTATTTTAGAAATTTACTAAGATAAGATCTTTCCCTCCCTATTTCCTTAGCCATAAGATCTGAGCATGAGTGTCCACTAATATAACTTTTTTAACCCTTACAGAGATTTTATTAGAGATAATTGTCTGTAAGCCCCCCTTTACTCGACCTGATTGTGAACCAATTTCTGGAAAGACGGAGGATGAATATCCATCAATATGTACAAGATTTATGCACCAAGTTTCCTGCAAACATATGATATCATTACAGGAAATAAAATTAACCCAGTCGGTATTCTCAACCTTGTTTATCAGGCCATTCACATTCCAGGTTGCTAAATCAAACCCTTCCCCGCGGGGTTGTCCTGTTGGCCCGGTATCTGTTGTTCTAGTTCTAAAATGATCTTTTTCTAGTTCCTCATATGCCTCCCATGCATCAGACACAGTAATTTCAGCCTGCCCACCCATATGAGAGACCTTTGTTGTATGTGGGCCATCCCTGAGCCCTATTTTACTTAGCTGACTATCAATATGTGGCAGAGTGGGCGACACTTTCTGATCGAAATTTAGCCGTGGTCTCAGTCAATCACATTTTTCCAAATCACTGAGGGGGGCAAACCTATTGTAGAGAGCTAACTCTCTATTACCACCCTCAATGGTTCTCGTTTGTCCCCCCCCATGATCTACATTCATTTACCAGTGCTGAAGGGTATGTAGAAAAGAAAAACCCATAGGGTAAGACGTTTATCTGTGTACCCCTTGGGGAGTCCCTACGCAAATGGTCCAGAAGAGCTCCAGGGCTATGGTGGTTATTAAAGTTTAGGACAACGCAATCCCCGTCCATTGTTTTATTTGTCGAGTCTAGCCACGCCACCTTTTTTGCCATAATAATTTGTTTTGCAAATGGGACCTTCTCGGTTACCCCTCTAGGGACCAGGTAGGACAACCAATGCAGAGATTTATTTAGCAGTTGGATAATATTTTCCGTCTGATCTTTCCTTAGAATCGGAACATTCACCAAAATCAGGACGAAAGGGTCTGAGGCCCGAGGGAGATACAGAGACTGGTAGGTTTTAATAGGTGCCCCCCTAAGCAAACTATATTTGTTGGAATGAGGGACCCTTCCCTCCTTTTCCTGTAAGGTTAGATGAGTATTATTGTCTAGATCATTACTGGTAGTAGCAGATTGCAGTGAGGGGGTCTCGTCTCTCCTCCGGTGCAGTTGGTGTTGGTGTACTGGGTGGACCATTTGTGCTTGGGGCTCAACTTGGGCAGTAGATGGCAAACTACTGGGGGGTCTGTTTATATTCCCCTCTTTTGTGTTGGGTATCTCAAGCCCCCTCTCCCCCCTTGGTGGATTGGTTCCCCTGTACAGTACCACTGCGTAAACACGGCGGAGGCCTGGTTTGTTGATGCAGAGATCCCATAAATTGGTGAGAAAGCCCATGGAAGTGATGGCAAATTGATGTGACCAGACACTCAATATGCAACCTTCGCTCCTCAATTCTCATTAGTTGTGCTTGCAATAGGTTAATCAGTACAGTAATTAGTGTCTCAAACCTCTTCCACGTATCATCACCCTTTGTTAGTGGGAAGGAAGCAAAGTCCTTGGTTATCACAGGAGACAGAGTGGAATTTGGGTCAAGGTCAGTTCTTTCGGTTCCTTCCTTCCCTCTGCATCTTTTAGGTTGGGATTTCTGCTTCGCCGGCTGATTTTCCGGTCTACCACCCCTTCTGCATTTCTCTGGGGGCTCACTGTTCTTGTAAGGCACCACTATTGGACCCTGGCCCACTATTGATAGCTTGGATCTAGTTATAAGCTCATCAGGGGGTGGGAGCCCACTGGTGCAGCTGTGTGTATGGGTAAGGCCAATGGTACTGATGAAATAGGGGGTGAGGTTAGTAGGGGGTTTAACGGATTATCACCAAGTGAAGAAAGCTTCTTGGCAGTCAAAAAATCCAGGGAAAAACGTCTCTCACTTATAGCGATCTTGTGGGTCAATACTGAATCTGCCCTTGTTAAAAAAGCATCCAATGTTCCTGCCACACTCCCCATTGTCTGATCAACTCCTGTCTTCCTTTTAGCCATCGATTATAACTTTTTAAGGGTAATTAAAGCAAGGTAAAGAGAGACACACTCAATCCTAACAGACTACAATAAGCTGGGGGTCGCGTAACTAGTACCTTGTATTGTTGGGTCCCAAATCACAGATGACAGAGGGTGGGCCCAGTCCAGTCTCTTCTAGGCTCCGACGGGTGTGGATGGGCCCACCCTAGGCCCGGGCTTGGGCCGGGCATGCCCGCACGTGTCCCTGGCTGCGGGAGCCAGGCAATGGGTTAATGCGCCTCCAGCGCTTAAGTGATGATGCTGGCGCCTCCTGGTGCTAGAGATGGTGGGGGCTGTAGTCCCCAGCTGCCCCGGTGAACAAAGTGCAAGTGCCTGCGGCTTCGAGCTCCTGTGCCGCTGGAGCTCGGGAATTACTTTCTGCGCCTCCGGCGCATAAGGTATGATGCTGGCGCCTCCCGACCCTAGAGATGGTGGGGGATGTAGTCCACAGCTGCCATGGTGAACAAAGAAAAAAATAGTGGTGACTTCCCTCCCTCAAACATCAATCATTTTGTAAAGTGAACTTTACGCCAGAGTCCTGCCCGTCTGCGCTCGTCAGCGTCTCGGAGGCGGACAAGGTGGGACTCTGGCCTTCATTCAGGTTCTCTTTTTGTATTTTGGGTATTCCCATTGTCTTGGTGAGTCTTTGCCCCTTTGCCGGGTTCTGTGATGATTGTGTACAGTGCTGCTGTGCTGCTGGCTTTGCGCAACCATTCTCCTATCTGTCAATGTGTTTTTCCCGGTGGTCGCCGCCTGAGAAAAGGCTGTCTTGCTTGTGGTTGGTGACCAGTGGTATCGCTGATAACAGTCCGGCCACCTCCTATTCAGCACTGTCATTGTGCTCTGTTGAACACCAGGTCCCTTGTCAGACACTCTACGGACATTTGGAATCTTCTTGCTGACTCCAATATATCCTGCCTGTTCTTAACAGAAACTTGGTTGGGGGAAGGGTCAGGACCGGATTTGGCCTGTGCCCTACCTCCGAACTTCACTATCTTAAGAAAGGACAGAGCTGGGGGTAGGGGAGGTGGAGTCGCTCTCATTGTGGACAAGGCCCTTGTATGCACTTCTTTCCCTGTGGAGAATATCGCAGGCTGTGAAGCCTTGGGCTTTACACTTGGCCTCTCAGCTTCTCAGACGTGCACGGGGATCCTCGTTTATAGACCACCCGGGCCTATCGGCACTTTCTTTGATGATCTGCAGGCCGCACTTTCCACACCCTGCATGCGATCAGCGCACTGTGTTTTGTTGGGGGATCTGAATTTGCACATGGACATGATAGCGGATCCAGATGCGTCTAAATTGCGGGATATTACTGCATTGCTTGGGCTTGCCCCTTTTATCGACAGACCCACCCATATTAAAGGCCACACTCTTGAGCTAATTTTTTCTACGACACAGGTTAAGGTGTCCCCGCCGCTCCCTGTATTATGGTCGGATCATTTTTTAATAAACTTTGATATCCCATATGAGACTAGGATCGGCCAGAGAGCACAGAAGGGTGTGATCCGACAGTCTAGATCTTTTCACCTAGTTACGGCAGAAATGCTGTTGGATGCCCTTTGTCGACATCCCTGTAAACTTACAGGTGATTTAGAGTCTGACCTGGATTTGGTGCAGAAATGGCTGAAAATAAGATTTGAGGAGCTAGCACCAGCTAAGTCAGCCAGATCAGCCCCCAGCCACGAGTCTGCCCCTTGGTTTACTCCTGCATTACGGAAAATGCGCCAAGACTGTAAAAAAGGCTGAAAGACTGTGGCGGCGCAAATATGAGCCAGAGGAAAAAATAAAATATCGGGATGCCATAAAACTCTACCATAAACATATCTCCGAAGGCAAAAAAGATTATTTGGAGCGGAGAATAGATCAAGCGGATAACATGAGTAGGGAACTTTTTAGAATAGTAAAGGAGTTCGCTGACCCTGCCACTTGCGCCCCTACCCATTCCCATACAGAAGAATGGATTAGACTGCTTGCGGACTTTTTTGTATCAAAAATCAAAGCTATTCAGAATTCCTTCCCCTCTGCTGATGCTGATGCGCTGGCATGTAGGCTGAGCTCCGTATCGTCAGCAGGAGCAGAGTCAGGGCCCAGACTATCGGTTTTCCCACCGATGTCCTGTGCCACATCTCACGATTTGATGTCCCGGCTTCAGTCTGGTTCACCTCTGGATGTATGTCCAGCAAAATGTTTGGGTAAAGTGGCTTCGGCAGTTAACATCTTGCTGAACCCCCTGCTCAATCTTTCCCTGAATTCGGGAGTGGTGCCACAGGAATGGAAACACGCACTGATTCTGCCGCTTCTCAAAAAACCTTCTTTAGATCCCCTGATGCAGGCTAACTATAGACCTATCTCCCTGCTTCCTGCTCTGGCTAAGGTGGTTGAGAAACATGTACAGCACACACTTACCAACTTTATCGAGAGTAACAACATTCTCGATGATTCTCAATCCGGTTTCCGTGCGAACTATAGCACGGAGACAGCCCTCCTGGAAGTTACCGAAGCCATCAGAGAAACCCTTGATCGCGGAGGGAAGGCTATGTTAGTCCTGCTTGACCTGTCGGCGGCCTTCGACACCGTCCCACATGACGGTCTCCTTTTAAGACTCTGGGAGATCGGGCTGCGTGGGACGGTGTTGGATTGGTTTCAATCCTTTCTGTCGGGCCGCCGACAGGTGATGTGGGCACCACCGTTCTCCGCCGAAATGCCACCGCTAGAGGTGGGGGTTCCTCAAGGGTCTATTCTGAGCCCCACCCTTTTTAATATCTATATGGCCCCTCTGGCGGAGGTAGCGGAGGCTTTTAGTGCCCAGATCTTATCATACGCTGACGACACCCAGCTCCTGTTTACTTGCAGGAAGTGAGAGGTTTTTGATGGCGAAAGAATCAAAGGCTGCCTGAGTGCGGTCTTTGCGTGGTTTCAGCGGCACAGCCTGAAATGCAACTCAGATAAGTCTGAGCTGCTTTTCTTTGGTTGTGCCGCAGACCCCTGTTGGAAATCGTGGTGGCCTCAGGACATGTTCCCACCGGAAAAGGCGTCTTCCCAAGTTAAGAACCTTGGGGTAGTATGTGACGATGTCCTTTCTTTTAGACCCCATATTATGGGGTTATCAGGGAAATGCTTCAGCATCCTTAAGATGCTTAGAACATTTCTTCCATTGCTCTCTCTGCAATACAAAAAAATTATTGTCCAGGCATTGGTAGGGTCCCGACTCGACTACGCCAATGCGTTATATTCAGGACTGCCCAAATATCTGCTGGCTAGACTGCAAATAGTGCAGAACTCAGCGGCAAGAGCCATATTTGGCTTGCCACGGAGAGCAAGAGCTTCAGAGCTGCTACATAGGCTGCATTGGCTACCTATTTCGTAAAGAATTGTTTTTAAAATCCTCACGTTGGCTTTTAAAGCCCTTCACTCAGTGGGCCCGAATTACATCAGGAAGCGCGTCACTTTTTATACGCCTCGGAGGATGTTGCGGTCAGCTGAGCTGGCTAAAGTTGATGTACCGTCTATCAGACGTGCCCGGTTGGGAGGACGATCCTTCCAATATGTGGCGGCATGCCGCTGGAATGAGCTTCCCATCACTCTCCGCAAAGCCAATAGTCTCCTTTCATTCAGAAAGGAGCTAAAGACTATGCTCTTTTTGGCATAAGTCCTAGGACCGCTGTGTTTCGCTGTTATTGTGTCTCTTTGGTTTTCAGGCTTCTTTGTCAAAGCGCCGGGACACCCCTTGGGGTAGCCGTGCGCTCTAAAAGAGCTATATAACATAACATAACATAACTTGATTTTCCTAAGAAATGCACAAAATCCATGTGTGGGCGATGCAACAGAAGGAGCAGAAAAACAATGAATGATGCTTTCCTTCAAGAATCCAACAAAAAAATTACCAAGGGCTCAACAAAGAACAGGGAGGAATTTTTCAGGATAGGTAGAGGAAGCTATTAATGTATATAAAGTAGTCTCAAGCTCTATGGTACTACCACTGTTAAAAAAAATTAAGGAATTATAAAAAGATCCATTTTGCTAAATACCTGAAAGGTCCCCCTGGAGAAAAGCTCAACTTGAAATACATTTTCGAGGTGAATATTGAGGCCTTGCATTAAAACAACAGCTGTTTGCATTGGATTTTCTCACATTGCTCCAACAAAACGACTTTACAAGGACAAAATCTCTTTTATGAGATGTGGCATAATGGTGTCATCTTGTACATTTGCGTATCACAACGTTAAAGTGAAATACGCGAAGTTACGATTAAAAATGACATTTGCTCCATCTAATTTTGCACTGGTTAAGAAAAAATATATAAAACTCATCAATATTCAGGTTCAAGATGCAACTTTAGTCCATTGAAATGAGTTGTTTTGGAAATAAGATCAATGTAGGTGTTCAACAACAGTACTTTTTTATGTAACTTTCACATCCTAATTCAAATGAACAGTACTTCAAACTTTTATTTTCTGGCAGTATTGCACTATTGCTGCATCCACAGTGTAAATGTTATTAGAAGGAATGAGGCATTTCTGTGAGGGCCCCTGAAGGTGAATATGTGACAATGTGTACGTTTTTAGATTAGATATTCACATACATGTTTCAAGTGGTAACTTTACTGCTAGCAAAGTAGGAATACGTGTCTTCCAAGGACAGGATTGGAGTGGGAAATTCGGCATTCTTAATGAGGTTGTATGTAGCGAAAAGAGTTTCTCCACAGGAAAAAAATATTTTCCTAGTAGGGAGAAAGTTACATATTCCTACGTACATATCCAGCACATTTATGCAAGCAAGGATTTCAGTCTGGTGATACATTTCTATTCATATTTTGGGGGGGTTATGTGTACTTTATGGTGTATATAACCCTCTTCGATCTAATGGGGTCCTTAAGTGATCAAATGATTATTTGTAAAAATGTGGAACCTGATACAAATCTGGATAGGATTTCGACTTTCAATCCCAGCCAGACCTTTGTGAATTAGGTCATATGTGTCCAAATCATGTTCTACAGACTGTATCCAGTAGAAAGCATTTGTAACTGGTAAAGGGTAATTTCAACCAGAGATATTATGATGCAATTCTATTGCATTTAGAGATAAAGAAAAAGCATTTCCTGAATTGAATTCCAGTCAGTTTATCAATTACTCCGCTCAAATTCAGTGTTTCTCAGTACCATTCAAAGGTGGTGATATTTTTCAGAGCACTCTTTCAATCCTTTTCTCGATTCACAGGAATCAGTGACCTCACTTTGTTCACTTGAAATTCAGCAGGCAACCTTAATCGCTTTTATAATGTTAAGGTGTATAGTTACCGCAAATCTATCCAGTCATAATTTGCACGTAATACACCGAAACGGCAAGCCGTTAAAAGAAAGCCCCTTTCGAAGCCAGAGTACATTTTCCAGGAAAAGTCAGCGAGGCTGCTTGCTTCTTAAGCTACTGCTGCTGTCCTTTGAGGAACAGACTCGTGCTGATTGAGGAAACCTGGAGAGAGTTGGCTGTTCCTTCCTTCAGTTCATAATTGCCCCGTAGACCATTTAATCATCCGTGTGCATGAAACAAAGACTGTGTTGTGCAGAACCGGAAGCGAAGGCATGTGCTTATCAAATACTTCCCAGTCATCGAGCGTAGACGGAGGCCCTTCGCTGTCTCCCTCCGCAGCCCTGCTGCTGTCAAGACAAGGAGCTGAAAGCAGACCAGCTTTTCCTGTTGTCACTGCCGTGGCCTTCCCAAACCTCTGTGTTATTGCAGTAAAATATGCGTATCCGCGGTTTTGAAAGCTATAGGGACAGAATGGGCCCTTTCTCTCTGCACAGTGCAGGTCCGCGTTTTTGTACTTTCACTGCTGCCAAGCCAAGAGTGTTTCACTTCTAATATCTCGACAAAGTGAAGAGATAAGAGTTTAAAAAACACACAATGTTCAATAAAAGAAACCACGTGATCTTGAACATAATAGAACAAGCAACATTGCTTAGTCCTGTTTGCAATTCCTTAAATTGCTCAGGATACCTAAAATATAATTTATATTTCTGGCCCCCAAAGGCGCGATCAAATGGTTCAGCCTCAGCTCTCATTGTCTAAACGCTCTGATGAGAAACAGCTAGCCCGGTTTTGTGAAAACTAGGAAAAAGATAATTTGGCGGGGAAAGGCAAAGAGAACTGGAAAACCTGATACAACATACTAATTGCTTTGGAATATTAGCCTTTTGTTGAGATTTGAAATCCATTTCCTCCTGAATGTAGGCTGACTGCCCAGCAGCCAAGAGGAAAGGTAGAAAACACAGTCAAGCAAAGCTTGACATCTGGCCCCTGTATCTAGGTAGACTTTATCGCCTGGCGCAGTTACATTCTCACCAGAACAGACGTTAATTGTTTGAGAAATATTTCTGAATTTATTTAAACCCACTCGCTGCAGTGCCTCCTCGACCCCTCCCCCCAAAGAATTTTAAGTCAGAAAAACACTTAGTGCCTTCTAATGTGTGCCAATTAAAGCCAATTCATCGAATCAACTGCTTTCTGTTACCTGTTCTGTCAGGTAGAACAGTGGCTGCTTCCCTTGCCCTTTCCCAGGCTTTTACGCAGAGACCTTTGCTGCCTGGAAACAGTGGGGACACCTGTTTCCGAGGAGGGGAGGCCCGCACCTGAACTCGCAGGAATGGGCCCCTTATTGAGGAAAGGGTGCCGGATAAGGCAGCCTCTGTGATAGGCAGCGGAAATTTGATAATGAAAGGAGATGCCTAATAGATTAATCTGGTGTGATTTGCCAAAACACAGGCCTTTCGGGAAGATTATCCACACTCGCAATAGGGAGCCCTTTGTCGTGCAAAAGTCCCCACTTATCATTGTATTCTTTATCTCAATAAGAAACATAATGGCGTACTTGTTTACATGCATGGCAGGTATATTCAGAGCTCAGCTTAAGAACTGTGAACTCCTTTTCATTTGAAAGGCTTCCAGAAGGCTGGTTATTAGCTCAGGGGGGAACAAGCAGTTGGACACACATATAATGTAAATCTGCCTTGCTTAGTTTGGCAAAAAATGATGTTATTTCATCCTCTGGGAAAATGTTTTACTTCCTGCTCAAATACCTTTGGAAGAGAATCATAAACCTGTTGGAAGGCATGATATGTAAATGTATGTATTTTTCTACTGTTAAGTGGTATGTCTACAGAAACGTAGCTGTTCAGCGTAAGGGTTGCTCTTTTAACAACATTAATTATTTTATTAGTTTACTTCCATTGCTTTTATTTTACCCCAGTTCATACGGACAGACTGTGCAGCTGAGAGTTAAACATAATAATCCTGATGTTGTGGAACTTGCTGTACCTAGGTAACATAACCGCCTGGGTTTGTTTTTCAATGCCTGACGTGTCATATTAAAACGCCGCCTAGGCGCAGTGGTCATGTTCTCAGAAAATAAACAAGAAATTACTATTTGGCCCACCACCTTAATAAAGTCTGTTTCATCGAGCTCCTTTCACTAAAATGTTAAATTCTTTTTAAAATGTTCTTATGAAGGGCAGAGTGAAAGATCTGATTCCATTGAAGAGAGTTCTGTTAATCAATAAAAGGCTAGAGAGCATAGTTGGCCAAAGTTGCATGCATGCTGTTTGATAGCACATCTTTTTACAAGCCCTACAACATCTATCAGATATCAACGTATAACATTATAGATTACACATGTTATTTCAATAATTTGAAATAGCTTACTCAATGGGTGCTGCACATGTCTAGCATGTCATGGCTTGCCTTGCGCACAGAACCTCTGTCTATAATTCCAGCAATCATTACCTGTGGTCATGGCCTTAGGGTACTGCACGCGGGGTATTGCCGGCATCCCTCACTTCACAAAACTAGCCATGCGCATAGACACACAAAGCATGGCCGATCAGATGCAATAACTTGTAATTGGATTTTGTCTTACAGCCAAAACACACGCATTAAACAGAAGGAAACAGCACATCTCCAATTGTAACAATTTTTGAGCTATGACCCCAAACGGATCGGGGTAAGCTCAGAGGATGACCGCCACGGAAACAATAATTCAGTTTATGTTA
The DNA here is from genome assembly GCF_964261635.1 of Lissotriton helveticus. Taxonomy (NCBI): domain Eukaryota; kingdom Metazoa; phylum Chordata; class Amphibia; order Caudata; family Salamandridae; genus Lissotriton; species Lissotriton helveticus. The sequence continues at coordinate 560,303,992 of NC_136063.1, forward strand.
TGGGTGCCATGTTGTTACATCAGGCAGTGTTATGTGCAGAGTATAATATATTTTACTCCTTTTTGAACAGTTTGCATGAGCTAGTGTTCTGTGTGAAGTACCGTTCAATACCATTAGTTGTGATAGCATGGCCTTTGTATGGATAGAAAAGGGAGTAACTGAGTGCTTGATATGTATTGCCTAGTTTGCTTTATCATAGATTGCAAGTTGCTAGGTGATTTCCATATTATTATTAGGGGTGGCTGATAAATTCTGCTCTGCTGGCAGAGTTTTAGCTACTCAGCATTACGCATGTAATGCTGTCTTTTGCCAAAATTCTGCCAACCGCCTCTTGGTGGAGTTTTTTCTTGTGCGTGGTTCACCAACAGTAAGTTGGCAAGCAAGATTTGGCATCACCTAGTGTGATTTTCAGTCGCTAGGAGGGTACCCAGTGAGATTTCCCCAATACGGGTGGCCGCGACCATTCACGGTCAGAAAGCTGCTGCTCGAGTAGAAAATCTACTCAAGTGACAGCAAATTCAACTTGAGAAGCAGCTTCCTCTGGCACACTTTGTGGTGACATTTGAGGTGAAAAATTACTGTAGAATGAGCTTCTAGCACTAACAAGCATTGGCAAAGCCAATAGGTCTTGCCTTTGAAAGACGTTAGCAGACATTTTGGATTCACCAGTGCTGTTCACCAGGAAACAACTCTTGCTGCCAGTGCTGTTCAACAGTGCAAAAACGCCTAACTACTGCAGCAGGGTGGTGTCGGTGCCAACTAGTACTGAATGAAGTTGCCGCCATTGTCCCGGCTGCTTGAAAAGAGAAAGCGGGCATGGCGCTCTGAGTTTAAGCAAAAAATGTTGTGCCTGTAGTAAGAGAAACTCAATAAAGAAAATAGTGCTTACAGACTAAATAACACGTACCGTTAACAACCAAAGTAAAAGGGCGAGTCGCTATGGTAGTTTGCAAATGAACCACAGAAAACTAAAGGGGGGAGTGAAGAGGTAGAGAAATGAACTAAGGTGGACTCCTCCTCCTCAAAATATCATAAAGTAACCAAAAGTGACCGCCATCTTAGGTGAGGAGCAGGAGCAGGGATAGCAGTCTAGTGCTAGGCCCCTCCCGCCCTCCCGCCCTCGGTCCTACAAAAAAGCCCTCTGACCACACTTCAAGGATTGCGATTGTGTGTGTGGTGTGTTAACTAAATCGTCCTGAGGCGGAAAGCCGGGACTAGCAGAGTGTAATAGTTTGATGTTTTAATCGCCGGATTTTAAATCACGAGTTCGTAAATATTTTTATATTCTGTCACTTACCCGCCCAAATACCACAGGACCTTAGCGGATTATCCTTCTCTGCCAAGGGACTACTGCAGTAAATTATCAGGCCCATCTGGCTGTTGATCTTTGCCGGTTCATCCCTACTGCAGCCGATTGGACGCTGCCTGGGGGACCGCCATCTTAGGTGAGGAGCAGGAGCAGGGATAGCAGTCTAGTGCTAGGCCCCTCCCGCCCTCCCGCCCTCGGTCACTACAAAATGGAGCCTTTATCCAGAGGCGCAGCGGACGGGCGCAGCGGGTGTGCCGGCAACGCGCCGAAGGCGCGCCAAAGGCAAGCCCGTCTGCGCCCGTCCGTGACGGGCCGGGACCAGGGGCCACAACCCCTGCACATTCGACCGGCCAAATACCAAAAATGACGAGTGCAATTACATACACAAGCAGTGAGCTCAAGAAATTAAACACAATTAGCACAAAACACTCTATGTCTTGTGCGCATTTAGGACCCCTGAACACTATGGGGCCAATCGGGTGCCTGAACTGCAAATGGGAGAGCGATCCCTGGCATTGTCCGGTCAACACAAGTACCCAAGATGTGGCACTGAGATGTATTTACCTCAATGCAAGATCCCTTCCTAAACATGCGATCGAAATCTGGGATATTTTGAACACCGATAAACCTGATTTGGCCTTTATCACCGAGACTTGGCTTGATAAACATAGTACCCCGGACATTGCAACGGTACTCCCAGCAGATTATAACATTTTAATCTGAATAGGGAAAAAAAAGGGAGGTGGAGTAGCAGTCTTGTTCAGACACTCACTCATGTGTAGACAAGAGACGATTATACAGGCCAACAGCCATGAAGCTATGTCATTTTCAGTATCTATAAATACTAATATTCTATTCGGTGGGGTGATTATTTATAATCCTCCAGGCTGCACTTCTGACTTTAGCACTCAGCTGCTGGCTCAAATTATGCCGGTCTGTCTTAAAAATAAAAACATCTTGCTCCTAGGGGATTTTAACATTCACTATGATAACAGTAGTAATCCCTTAGCTAGATGTTTAGAGGAGAACATGGAAATTCTACAGCTGTCTCAGAGAATAAAACACCCAACACATAGGGCAGGACACATATTAGATTTGATGTTCTCTAATTTAAGTTCAATCCTTATAACAGGTATAAAATCAATGACATGCACAGATCACTCCATGATTGAGTTCATCATTAATTTACCTGTCAAAAACATCAGACCCCTAGACCCGGCAGCGGCAAAAAGTAGGAGTTGGAAAAATTTCACAGTGGAGGCTTTTTAGCAACATTTTTCACATTCTTACACAGCGAAATCTAATATTAATGATGAAATTGACCATCTCTAAAACCATATCATGAATGCCCTGGAATACTGTTCAGTACTACACACTAATAACAAACCTAGGCGCACTATGTTAGAAAATTGGTATGGGCCAGAATTAAAGTTATTAAAAAGAAAATGTACATCACTGGAGCATAAATGGAGACTGTTAAAAACCCAAGATGCTAGAGTGTTATATAAGAAAGAACTCCTATTATATAATAAAGCCATTAGGACCGCTAAGAAGGAATACTTTTCTCGCAGAATAACTGAAAATAAAATTCTTCCAAAGAACTCTTTAAAATAGTCAGAGAACTATGTAGTCCTGCAAGTCTTTCATTGAACTTGATTCCCTCTCAAGTAGGCTGCGATGAAATTAATACATTTTTCTGTGAGAAAATAGATACAATTTATTCCTCATTTTCCCATACTAATTTGGAATGTCCAGAGGCCCATGACTTACCCTCTCCCCAGATCAGTTGCACCAGTTTTGGCCCGTTTTCGGAAGAGGAAGTGGGTAAAGTCATGTTAGAAGTAAGATCAGGCTCCCCGTTGGACCCATGTCCACATCATATCTTTTCGCAAATCACCCCACTAATATGCCCAGCAGTAACGCAAGCACTGAACCATTCGCTGGAATCTGCTGAATTCCCATCCAATTGGCAAAACGCCATAGTGACCCCTCTACTAAAAAAGCAGGCTCTGACATCAATAATCTGCCAACTATAGACCCATTTCCCAACTACCCTACTTATCTAAAGTTTAAGAAAAATTGGTTAATAGGCAATTGTCCAGTTTTCTTGAAACTAATAATTTATTCGATATTTCACAAACGGGTTTTAGGGTCAATAATAGAACGGAGACTACACTCTTGTCCGTACTGGATACCATCAGAATGCATGTAGATCGGGGGAAAACAGTCGCCTTGATATTATTAGATCTCTCGGCGGCGTTTGATACCGTACCTCACAACCTGCTATTACGAACTCTTGCAGCAAAAGGTATCCGGGATAGAGCATGGGGGTGGCTGCAATCATTTTTGATGGACAGAACGCAATCAGTGCGCATGGGCAATTTTTCATCCCCGCCCAGGAATATCAAATATGGGGTGCCACAAGGGGCCTCATTGAGCCCAACGTTGTTTAATGTGTTTGTGTCCTCCCTAGCAGCAATAGGAAGTAAGTGGGGTGTCGAAATCTGCTCTTATGCAGATGACACCCAACTAATTGTAATCCTGGATGAGAATGATGACCCTAAAAACAGGCTACTTAACTGCCTTACCGAATTGTCTGACTGGATGTTTGGACATTGCCTAAAACTGAACGCAGACAAATCAGAAATACTGCTGTTCGGTGGACAAACTCAACTATGGAACAACAGCTGGTGGCCAGCATCCCTGGGCACCCCCCCAATACCTTCATCGACAGCAAGGAATTTGGGAGTAACAATTGACACCACTCTGTCCATGAAATCTCATGTGACAACAATCTGCGGCAAAGGCTTTGTCTTGTTAAAGATGCTTAGAAGAGTCTTTCCTTGGATTCCCATTGAGTGCAGAAAGATCCTGGTTTAGTCACTGCTGGTGAGCAGGCTGGACTACGGAAACTCCCTGTTTGCAGGTATGGTAGATTATCTTTTTGCCAAACTACAAATAGTGCAGAATGCGGCGGCCAAGGCTATAGGCAAGAAAAGAAAAAGAGTGAAATCACTATGTGTCGTGCTAATGTGAGAGTGGAAGAGTCAAAGAAGTGACGAAGTAGTGCAGTTTAAAAGATACCTGGCTATGTGGAGAAACTACTATTTAATACCTTCCCTAGCTGGTAGTGTTAAAAGAGGGGAATGGAAGTAATATGCTACCATGGGCTACCTCTTCACTAGTCAACATGTTTCAAAGCCATCCCCTTGGCTTTTCATCAGGACCAAATTATATCCCTTAACCACTCCAGCGGAAAAAAAACACAATGTAGCCTACTGTACAATATAAGCTGGATTCATGCGTAATTATAACATGTAATACTATGCCCAATTGGTATTGTTTCTTAATAATTACATAAATACTGTCATGCTAAAGCCCCATGAGCTCTTCATGTAGTCAAACAGTCTTCAAGGCTGCTCACTCACCAGGGTGCTACCTCGCCGTGGCAAAGAAGGAAAGGTATTAAGGATTAGGGGCAGGTAGAGGGAGAAGGAGATAACATCTTTTTATAGAGTTCAGGGGTGGATAGAGGTAAAGGTATTTTTGGTTGAGGGTAAGCATGGGCGGATTTTGCGGATTCGCAATCCGCGAATTTGCGGATTTGCGGATTGCGACAATACGCAAAATCCGCGAATTCTCGCGGATTTGCGTATTTTTTTTGGGGGTGTGTGTTCGCACGGGTTTCTGCAAGTTCGCGAGGGTTTTGTACAATTTCGCAAATTGCGAACTTACTTGTCGGGTCGCCAGTTTTGCAAACTTGTTGTTTCTACGTGCCCAGCCTGTTTGCAAGGCTTTCTTCATCACTGCCACCCTCTGTCACCACTGGCACTCTCTTTGGTCACCCATGCCACCCTCTGGCTCACCCATGTCACCCTCTGTGTCATCACAGCACCCTCTGGTTCACCAGTTTACATTATTGGGGCAAAGCAAAGCACTGCCATCCTCTGTCAACACTGGCACTCTGGTTCACCCATGCCACCCTCTGGCTGGCACACCCATGCCACCCTCGGTGTCATCACAGCACCCTCTGATTGACCAGTGAGTGTACATTATTGTGGCAAAGCCAAGCACACCTGCTAAGTGCTTTAAGTTTTGCAAACAACAACACCTGCCCTGCCCCAACTGACATTAATGAAGGCTGGCACCTGCTTGTCTGCTCCCTTTCCTTTTTGTTGCAATAACAGGATGCAATGGCATACTTGTAACTATTCTGTGTCTGTCAGAGCAGGGTCACACAATAGTTGCAAGTAGGCAACCGGATTCTGGAGGGCCCCTTCAGGAAGCACTACAGGGAAATGGTTACAAATGATGAGCTCGAACTTTTGCACCTGCTCGTTGGTTTTGCTTTTGCAAAACTCGTTTTTCGATAATTTCGCCCTATTCGCGAGGCGCGGCGTCGTGCGAAATCGACCGTGGAAGCCGCGAACTCGTGCGAGTTACCCCAAGGTTGAGTATGGGCGCCGCCATTTTGTTTGCGTGACGTATTTCCGTTTCCGCCCGCTATGTGTAATCTCGCGCAATGAGCGCCTTGCGAATGCAAGTTCGCACGAATTCGCGAGAGAAATCGCGTGCGAACTTACTTACACGCACGTGTTCGGGCCGCCATCTTGTTTTTCATTCATTCCTATGTGTCTGGGCATGGTGTTTCTATCCTCTGTATATCTCTGCCATCCTTTGCTTGTTTTAATATTTTTTTGATCTATTTAACTTTTTTTCTATCCCTCTAGTTTTCTAGATCTATATTTTTGTGTTTTAGGCTACTTTTGTTTACTTTTCAACTACTTTTTTAAACTTTTATTTCCTTCTTCCCTACTCTTATTCTTTTTCATTTTGTCTTTTTCACCTGCCCAGAACATGGTGAAGACAGCTGTCAAGCTGCCCAAGACGGGCACCGCAGCCCGTGCCCGGCTCCCGTGTGGCCGTTTGAGGGCGGAAATGGTGGTGCCCAGGGAGATCTTCAGCCCTGAGGAGGTGGGCTCACTCGTTTTTTATGTGCAGCGCCGTCTCCCCAGGACCATCGCGGCAGGCGGCAGGATCGCTGCTGGTTATACCAACAGCCAGGAACGACGGAAGCGGTGGGGGCAGGTGTGCCGGGCCCTTTTTGACATCACGGGGGTCCAGCGCACCTACAATCAAGTGACCCACCGCTGGACCGATATCCTGGACCGGGAGCGCGACCTGCTAGACCTGCTGGGAGTGGAGGTCCCCGGGCTTGGTGAGTAGTAGTAGCAATTTTTTCATCACTCACTACTCTGTTTTTTCTCCTGCTCTGTGTGACTGTGTTATATTGCAAATGTTTGCTTTAACTTTTTTACAAAGAGCAATAATGCTGCTGATTACATTGATATCATAGGAGAGGTAAATTAATATTTCAAAATCTTCTGTGCATTTCAGGTGCACTGTTCTCCTTCTCTGTGGCGGTGCCACTGCTTATTTGTTTTCTATTTTGTGTTCATTTAATTGGGCTGAGTAATGTATGAGTGTACTTTACAGAACTGCGTAATGCTAGACACAAAGGGTGCGTTCCCACGCAAGGGGAGGGGGTGGGGGTTGGGGGGTGGCGGTCAGGCAGCTGTGCGCCTCGCAAAAGTGCCTGCGTGAAATCTACAAGATTTAACGCAGGCACTTCCGCGAAGCTGCTACGTCAATTCTTTATGCCTGCTTGCTTGAAGCAGGCGTAAGGACTGATGCGGTATGTTGAGTATTGGGCAGCCCTGAGCATTGCTATAGTTGCATCGCGCCCGCGACGCGACTCTAGAGATGCGCCCCTCTTTCGTCACGAGATGCGTCACGCATCTGCCTACCCTTGCGCCAGGGTTTGCCGCATTGTAATTGCGGCGCATCTGCCGTGACGCAAGGTTAGTTTTGCGTTACGCATTTGTTCTGGTTCACATCTGGAGGTGTCCAGCTCAGAACTCGTAAGTATGCCCCTAAGTGTCAGATTAGCAATTACCTGCGCATCCCTGCAAAGTGTGCGGCACGCCAGCACCACCCATGGTGCGCCGTATTTACAATACGGCACACCATGGTCCCAAAACGTCACCGAAGCATTACGCATCGGTGCCGTAAAGGCGGCTCATTGATGGAGTTGCGTTGCAACGATGGCGCAGCTCCAGCAATGCTGCGTCAAGCCGTAAGTCTGCTTCATGCAGGCGCAGGGTTTCAGTGACGCATCATTGTCCTAAATGACTGATTGAAATTTTATATATTCCCCATAGCCACTTTTAGCATGCGTTCCTGCGCAGGAACGCCCTCCCTTGCGCTGAAACGCTCCCTTATGGCGCAGGGCTTTAGAATGGGATGCATCTCCCATATGCGTCACGTTTTTAATATACGCCACACCATGGCGCCTCTCTTGTTGTGGCGCTGCGTCACAAAAGTGACGCAAGAACGGAGCAAAAGAGCTGCAAGGGGCTTGTAAATCTGCCCCTAGAGTAGAGGCTCAGGTGCAGTCCTTCCTTTGTAGCCCTCTTTTTGACTGAAATAGTTGGTTCTTGTTCTTTCTAAATGTTTGATTTGGTTGACAAGGACATCGACAAGCAGCAATCATCAATGTTTTCTGTTCATTCTTTCATGTTGTACGTCAGGTCCGCCCAGGGGCAAGCGGACAGAAAAAGCGGATGCAGTGGCTCCAAAGGAGGAGGATGCAGGCCAGGGCGGCGAGTGCTCCTTTGCTGGCCCCAGTAAGTTTTCATTTAAATATAGAGGACCTATTGTTGTCCAAGCGTTCCTAATTAAATTTTTTCGAAATAGTGTTTAGATAGGAGCAAAATCAATAATACTACTGTTGCAGGGACAATTCTCCACAAACCGAACTATGGACACCAAAGACCAGAGTAATAATATTTCAGAGTGGCGTGTTTGGCACACCGTATAAACCTGGTAGTGTCAGCGGCACGGACTCCTCCTTGCAAAAATTGCAAAACCTTTCGCTCAGTCACTCTAGTCTGGAGGACCAAAAACCACAGAGTCTATTCAAGTTTAAAAGCTTTATTAAAAGTTTAAGTAAACACATATATTAAAATAAAGTTAGTTGGAAATGGAAAAGTGCTTGGTGCTGAGTTGATGAGTAATGGAACACATTTCTTGTGGTCGAGCCGAGCTTTCACCTGGTTTGAAGTTGATGTTGCTCTTGTCCTTAGAAGTCCAGTTTCTGTCTGTTCAGAGAAAAATGGTGTGTGTTAAAATTAAGCAAGCATCCATCAATTATGTCAAAAAAATGCAGCAAGACAACAGCCTTCCCTGGAAGGAGGGACATTTTTACTTTAGACTAGAGTAGACAGTCAATTACTTTTTCTGTTGTTTTCACATTCTTCATTCATACTTAGACCAACTACTAGTGAGTGGTGTAATCTAACATTCTTAAATCTACTTTGTAGGTGGAACATCTGGTGGCGGGGCCGGCTCGTATGTGGTAATAGTGATCGACTCCGAGTCCGAGGACCACTCTGGGGAGGAGGCGGCGCAAGAGGAGTCGGACCAAGAAGTACAGACTGTGAGGAAAGAGACAGTGGTGGTGGCGGGTACAGGTAAGCTGGATCATGGTACTATCTGACTCTTAGATAGCATATGATGTGTATCTACAGAGAGTAGACGGTCACTGGATGAACTACGAACATACTATGAAATGTTTCCAGGGGGGGGTCCAACATCATCACCATCTCCTGAGTCCTACTCCTGACATGATTGATAGTGTGGTTTGTGGCCAAGGGCCGCACCGAAGGGGGCAGGGTCGGTGGGGGAGTGGGGTGTATCTAGAGCAACAAAAAAAAATATGACCATGAAATTGAAATCATGCCCCTGCAGCGGATGCCTTCGTCCACTGAGCCACCAGACCTGGCATACACATTACACACATCTTTCTTTCTCTCTCCCCCTCCCTCTCTCTCTGTCTCCCTCCCTCATCCTCCCTCTGTCACCCTCTGGCTCCCTCCCTCTCTCTCTCTCTCCTTCTGTCTTCCTCTCTCTCTGTCTCTGCCTCTATCTGTCTGTCGGTCCCAGCCTGCTGTAATTACCATATTGTAATTTGTCACTGGGCCAGCACTGGATGGGGGCAATCGCGCCCTCTCTTGCCCATCCCTGCGGACGCCCATGATATTGGCCTGAATAGTTTCTTTTGTACTGCGCTGGCTAGTTGCTAGTTGTACTGTGACAAAACTTCCTGCTGAATCATTTTGTGTTAATCATATTCTTAAAGAGCATTGGTTACAGATTAAGTCGTTCTTTCTTCATATAGTAGGTCATACTAAAACAAAACCAACAAGGAGTATGCTGGCTGTACTGGCCCGGCAACGGAGGCTGGATGCAACTGTTGCCCAATATTGGCGGCTGGTGGAACTGGAGGGGGACGACACGCAGTCCAGTACTTCCAATATAACATCTGCATCCTCCTCAGTGACCCCACGTTCTGCCGGTCAGCGCAGTGCTCCAGCCAAACGGAGCCGTGCTGGCAGACGCCATCGCCGAGCAGCAAAGGCTGCACCTCACAGTACTGTAAAGGCTCGCTTGCGCCGAGCAATCCGCAGAGTGTCGGACCTGGAGGCGGAGGTCCGGAAATGGAAAGAGTACCACAATTTGGTGGAGGGCCTCCGTTTAGATCACGCCACCCTCCGGGAGCAATACGATGCCCTGGCCCTAAGGCATGATGCCCTGGAGGCCAAAGTTAACAATACCATGCATCCCTAGAGTGTCCCTTGCCCTTTTTTTAGTGACTTTTGGGGGGTGGGAATTGGGAGTTGGGTTTTTTGGGGACTTTTGATGGACTATTTATTTGTTGGGGTTAGGGAGGGTCTTGTGGGAGATTATTTTGTAGGGATATAAAAATATACTTTTTCAAACTTTATCTGAGCATATCTTTTTTTTTACTACTTTTGAGCCTGGTGGGTGGTGGTTTTGCAGTAAGTTCGTTTTACTGAACACTGTCATCGTGTTGGTTCACGTGTAATTGGCCAAATGTTTTCCAAAGTAAATGCCTGTCACAGAGTTTGTTAATTGAAGAGTCCTAGGACTTTACTACTGGTACCACTGTCACTCTCTCGCCTCTCCTAATACTCCATTATACTACCTCCCATCCAAACGCTTATCTTACCTGTAATTTGTGTTTGAGGGCTGGCTCCACTTGGAATTCACAGTGTCCTAAAGCGTTCTGCAGCAGGGCCCCAACTGGAGTTTCCCGGCGTGGATTTTCTGCAAAACAAAAGCAATCAACATTAGAAATATGGCAGCGGTGCTCACAGACCCCAAAATCCTAGAAGCCCCACAGACAGCACCTCTAAGACAGGCAAGCGAGCAATAATAACGCCTAAACGTTCACGTGTAATTGGCCAAATGTTTTCCAAAGTAAATGCCTGTCACAGAGTTTGTCAATTGAAGAGTCCTAGGACTTTACTACTAGTACCACTGTCACTCTCTCGCCTCTCCTAATACTCCATTATACTACCTCCCATCCAAACGCTTATCTTACCTGTAATTTGTGTTTGAGGGCTGGCTCCACTTGGAATTCACAGTGTCCTAAAGCGTTCTGCAGCAGGGCCCCAACTGGAGTTTCCCGGCGTGGATTTTCTGCAAAACAAAAGCACTCAACATTAGAAATATGGCAGCGGTGCTCACAGACCCCAAAATCCTAGAAGTCCCACAGACAGCACCCCTAAGACAGGCAAGCGAGCAATAATAACGCCTAAACGTTCACGTGTAATAGGCCAAATGTTTTCCAAAGTAAATGCCTGTCACAGAGTTTGTTAATTGAAGAGTCCTAGGACTTTACTACTAGTACCACTGTCACTCTCTCGCCTCTCCTAATACTCCATTATACTACCTCCCATCCAAACGCTTATCTTACCTGTAATTTGTGTTTGAGGGCTGGCTCCACTTGGAATTCACAGTGTCCTAAAGCGTTCTGCAGCAGGGCCCCAACTGGAGTTTCCCGGCGTGGATTTTCTGCAAAACAAAAGCAATCAACATTAGAAATATGGCAGCGGTGCTCACAGACCCCAAAATCCTAGAAGCCCCACAGACAGCACCCCTAAGACAGGCAAGCGAGCAATAATAACGCCTAAACGTTCACGTGTAATAGGCCAAATGTTTTCCAAAGTAAATGCCTAACCAATTTCATCCCTTAATAGACCTTGCCAGCAATGGCCCAGCCAAGACCCGTAAACCCAAACGCAAAAAGTCACACTTAGCAAAATGTATTTAAATGAGGACTCACTACTTCCAGACAGTCCCTCTTTAGGGGACTCGTCAACGTAAGTTTCTTCATTGTGCAGATTCCAGGCATCAGCATTACGGGAAATGGATAGGGTGAGTCTGGAGGAGGAGGATAGACGACCAGGACTGAGTTCTTGTCAACTAACTGTTGTGAACCTGAGGAATACTGCGGCATCAAAATCAAGACAGTTCTGCTGATGGGCTTGTTGTTTGATTGGTTGATTACAGTTTTGTTGTGAATGTGATGAAGCACTTGCTAAAAAAAAAAAGACAGACACACAGGAATAAAAGTGAATAAGGACTAATGTTAAAGTTAATGAATCATTGACTCATTTTCAGAACTCGCTGTCAGGGAAGCAGAGCTCGTCCTCAAACTCTGCAAATTGAGTCGGTAGTACTTCTGGTAACTGAGGATAACTTTCCTCAGGTAGGTCGGTGTCCTCTTCTTCCTGCGTGCATTCTCGTACTTTGTAATCTGGTGTAGGAAGTGCTGGTTCATCTTTATCATGGTGAGCCGCTCCACATTTGCGGGCAAGAGGCGGGACCTTTTGCAAGTCACAATGCCACCAGCAGAACTAAAAACACGTTCTGAAGACACGCTTGCGAGTGGGCAAGACAAGTAATTGATAGCCAGGTTGGTGAGCTCTCGCCATATGTTTCTTTTCCCATGCCAATACGCCAATGGGTCCTCAGTAATATTGACCGCTGTTGAGTCATCCAGATAGGCCTGCACCATTGAAAGAATGTCCTCCCGGATTCCTGTACTTTGCACTTCTGTGTCCTTTCTGGGACAAGGAAACCCTAGCTCACTTAGCCAATCCGCTTCAGACATATCGCCTGGGCCTGGTGCAGATGATACGGTTGCTGGTGTGGTTAACGGCTCAGAGGAAAAGTCACTCACTTCTGCCACAGGCACAGATGCAGAAGTGTTTTTTGGGACGCCTGATGGCCTGCTGATTCACTAGTAGTACTGTCTTCTACAGTTTCCTTCCGCTCTCTTTCAAAACGAATGGCTAACTGAACTAGCCAACCTTTGTACTCTGTAACATCTGATGTTTCAAAAGGAATTATTACTTTGCCAAACAATGGCTTTTTGTAACGTGGATCCAGAATAGTAGCACAAATGTAGTGCTGTTGTTTCTTGATATTTACAAGCCGTTTATTGCTAACTAGGCGTTGTAATAATCTCTGCGCCAACTCATATGCTTCATTCTTTCCAGCATCTTTTAATTCTGAAGACACCACCTTGACTTGGTGCTCGAGCTTCAGCAACAATGGGATAGCTTTGCTCAAAGAACAGTCCTCCCTGCTGACGTCACGCGTGAAGACTTCAAAAGGACGAAGCATGTCTGTCAGGCTTTTAACTAGCTGCCATTGCTCCACCGCTAGCATCATTTCTGTCGTATCACCACCCACGTTGTAGAAATACTCATTGACTACTGGAAACAGCTCATGCAGACGCTCAAGCATGTAGAAGGTTGAGTTCCAACGTGTTGCCACCTCCTGGATAATTGCTTTCACTGGCATTCTACGTACATTTTGCTGGCGCCTCAGCTCCTTCCGGGCCTTAAAAGAATGGTTGAAATGTGTGCATATTCTTCTGCAGATGGTCAGTATTTTGTCGACTGCAAGTTCTTTTTTCAAGAACTTTTGCGCGACAAGGTTCATACAGTGCGCCAAACACGGCACTCTGAAATAGTAACCGTTCTCCATGGCCTTAACTACATTGCTGCCATTATCAGTAGAAACATAACCAACCTTGCAATTTCTTGGGGGCAGCCATTGCGAGACCTTTTTGTTAAAGTCATCCAAAATGTTGGCTGCAGTATGACTTTTCTCCATGCCAAACATGGCTAATGTTGCACGTTTACGAGCACCCTTAAAAATCTCGGCCAAGTCACCACCTGCATTTATCTGTTTTGCAACCCCTGAAAAAGAGACCCAGTGTGCAGTGATGCACATGTAATCAAGGGCTTGGCAACTGGTCCACATGTCTGTTGTCAGGTGTATAGTGTGAACAGCACTCTTCTGCAAAGCTGCCCCAACCAACTCAAGCACCTCTTTATGTAATGCTGGAACAGCAACCCTGGCAAAATAGAACCGGCTAGGAACCTTCCATTTAGGGGCCAGTGTTGCCACGAGTTCAAGAAAACCCACATTTTCGACAAACGAAAAAGGGAGAAGGTCCACCGCTAGCATTTTAGCCAGCTTAGTGTTATACAGGCGTACAATTGGGTGGCTGCGTTGAAATTGCGCATCTGAGGAGAACATGGCTGAAATGGTGCGCTGGACAAATTTACTGGATGATGCTGATGCCTTCTTCGACCCACTTGTGCTCAGTGTTGACATTTTCCGCATTGGTGTGTCTCCCAGACTCTCAGTGTGCCTCCTATGTGTTCCGGAGAGTGTGGTGCTGCCAGGGGTACTGGATGCAACCGGACAAATGTCTGACGCTTCTTCTACCTCCCCGTCATCTTCAGATGAAACACCTAGTATGGGTATATTTTGGCCACTTGCCCTTTGGGATTGCTTTCCCTTGATGTTTGCTAGGTGCGCAAACCATACAACAGCGTGCCTTCTTTGAAGATGACCTATCTGGCCTCCGGTTCCATAGTTGGTACCAGTCTTACCACGGCTAACTCTAGTCTTACAAATGCAACAAACGGCTATGTTATCATACTTTGCATGGACACTAAAAAAAGTTCCAAACTGGGGACTGGAAACTTCTGGTTTTGCCGCACGAGATGATACTGCCAATGCCAGATGAAGCAGGGGTGGATGAGCCTTGCAGACATCTACTGGGTTGTGCAATTATTGCAGCAACCCTACTTGAGGGAGTCGAGCTGGATGGAGTCCCCCTCTGGGGAGAAAATATGGGAGCTGTAGGTTTTGTTGAACTTGTTGTACTACTTGACTGCGTTGGTGGTGCTACCAGTGCCACGTCGCCAGGGTCACGCTCAGCATGACGTCGGGATAGGGTATAAATGTCTGTCTGCTGCATGGCCGGTGTGGCTGGAATGACGTGTGTGATGACTAGGTCATTGCTGTCATCCTGTTCATCAACATCAGAATGAACCACTTCATCAAGTCCGGCGCTCGGATCCATAAGTATGAGCTTTCCGGGGCCCTTCCTTTTAACTTTTGATACCTTTCGCAGCGAGTGGTGTGCCTCCCTCTCAGACGTCGGAGATGGTTGCCAATCTAGATCCAGATCATCTGATGGAGCGGGGCTTGAAGAGGAACTTCTATACACACTCCTTGATCTTTTCCTTGCTGGGGAGCTGGGAGAAAATGAATCATCAGGAGGAGTGCCTTCGTCTTCCTGACATGATACCCCGGCTCCAAAGTCAATTTCCTCCTGTGCCCCTACTCCTGGAAGAATAACCATTGTGGGCACTTGCACCGCTCCATGCGCCGCTACATGGGCCTCTTCACTGACCTCTACTTGCAACTCTCCATGGACCTCTCCTTCTCGGCCTTCTCCTTCTCGGCCTTCTCCTTCTCGGCCTTCTCCTTCTCGGCCTTCTCCTTCTCGGCCTTCTCTTTCTCGACCTTCTCCTTCTCGACCTTCTCCTTCTCGACCAGCTCCTTCTCGACCTTCTCCTTCTCGGACAGCTCCTTCTCGGACAGCTCCTTCTCGGACAGCTCCTTCTCGGACAGCTCCTTGCGCATGTACTTGTGCTTGTACTAGTAGCCCATGCAGTTGTTGTTGCGGCTTTGGTCATTGAATAGTACTTGTGAGATGAGTTACAACCTGTGTTGATGGTGTGCTGCTACTTTCTTGCGATGAGCCAACATCACTGGTCGTTGGTGATTCAACCACTAAACAGGCTACCTGTGCAGCACTCATGGTGGACTTTTGTACTTTTTTCCACAAAAACTTAGTGGTCGAGCCACCAGTCTCCTTGGTAAGTGGTGCCACTTGCTTCTTCTTCTCCTTAGTAGAGACATCTTTCTTGCAAGAGGAGCTACGGGCACCTCTTTTTGGAGCCATCTTCTTCAGATGTCGGAACAGGAGGCCGCAGCAGGACTTCTTCCTGGCACTGATGCTCAACGATGATGCGGAGTTATTGACTTTGTGCACCTAAAAGCAAACGAAGACAGAGGAACATCAGTAAATATATGTTGCATATGTAGCGCTTCAATAAATAGTTTGCAAGTAGGCATTTATGAATACACACGTGCACACCACACAATATGGAAATTTCAAAATTAAGAATTGCTAAATTTTTGGGAAACAGGAATTTAACATTGATCCAAGATAGCACACACACAGAGGGTTATAGTTTCATGTACCACTGACTCCCCCTGGGCACAATGGGTGAAAGCAAGGCAAAATGGGTGCCGGCCTATGGCACAAAGCTCACTGCCTGCCTTCAAAATGGCCGCTTGACCCCCATCCACATGGCCAGGACCATGCCTCAAAATGGCCCCCACCAACATAGCCAGCCCCAACCCCTACTCCAAAAAGTCAAAAAACACAACACCAATCAAATCACCACAATCCAATGCCATCCATCAAGTTTCAGAAGGTTTATGCTGCCTGCTGGTGGTTTTCTGGTGCGAAATTGCAATTTTTGCAATTTCGCGAGTGCGAGATTGTTGCTTCACGACGCGAACGTGGCGAATAACCAGCAAAATCCGCGAACAGACGGATTCTGGGCCCCCTGGGCATGATAAAATCACAGCACACTGGGTGCAGGCCTATGGCACAAAGCACACAAACTGGCTTAAAAATGGCCCCTAGACCCCCACCCACACGGGACCAGGCAATAAACTGGCCCCCACCCACATAGCAAGCCCCCAACACCACCCCAAAAAGTCGTAAAACACACAAAAATCACAAAAATCCAATGCCATCCATGCCCTGGCCAGAATAATGTTAAAATTAAAGAAAACAGTTGTATCATGCATGCACCCATAACTAAGCCTGGTAGTTTTCAATTCATGTGCAGAATTGTAATTTTTACAATTTCGCGAGTGCGAGATTGTTGCTGCGCGGGACGCGAGCAGTGCCAACACAGGCAAAACATTTTTTTTAAATCCGATTTTCGGGTACTCCGCGGGAGTTCGAGGCCCCCTGGGCATAATGAAAGCAATCAGAGCAGACTGGGTGGGCATAGGGCACAAAACACACTGCCTGACTTCAAAATGGCCGATTGACCCCATCCACATGGCCAGGACCTGCAGGACCATGCCTCAAAATGGCCTCCCACACATAGCCAGCCCCCAAACCCACCCCAAAAAGTCGAAAAACACACACAAAAATCACCACAAACAAACAACATCAACTTATCAACTTACTTGTAAATCAAATTTCTAATCAAAAAGTAATCCAAAAGGCCTCAAAGCCAAATCTCCAGCAGCATCCACAAAAAGTAATCCTTCCCAGTCAAGATCGAATTCAAAGTGGCCAGGAAATGGACTAAGCAATGGGAGGAGCTTGCTGGACAGGAAGAGGAAGTTGGAGACTGGGTCACTTCCTTCACCCCTCCCCAATTGTAATTTTTGTAATTTCGCGAGTGCGAGATTGTTGCTGCCCGCGCCGCGGCTCGCGAGCAGTGCGAACACAAGCAAAAAATCCGCCGCGCGCGGATTTGCGTATTTTCGCCACATCCGCGAGAGTTCGCGGATTGCGGATTTACCAAAAATCCGAAAAATCCGCGAGCGGAACGGATTTTGCGCCCATGCTTAGTTGAGGGTATGTAAAGGTAAAAGTTATTCTATAGTTTGAGGTGGATGGAGGAAAAGGGAACTATGGTTGTTAGCATACAGGTGTGGATAGAAGTAAAGGGGGTAAGGGTTCAAGTCCAGGGAGAAACAAGGGGGTCAAGGGCACTTTAGGGTTTGGGGAGGGTAGAGGTGAGGGGGTAAAAGGTTCTTAGGCTTTTTTATTAGCTTGCTTCCATTACTTTTATTTTACCCAGTTCATATTTACAGACTGTGCATCTGAGAGTTGAAAAAAAGAATCATGATGTTTTGGAACTTGCTGTACCTGGGTAACATAACCGCCTGGGTTCGTTTTTCAATGCCTGACGTGTAATATTAAAGCGCCTACTAGGCACAGTAGTTCTGTTCTCAGAAAATAAACAAGAAATTACCATTTATGCCCACCATCTTAATAAAGTCTGTTTCATTGAGCTCCTTTCATGAAAATGTTTCCTACATTTTAAACTTTTCTTATGAAGGGTAGAGTGAAACATCTGATTCCATTGAAGAGTGTTCTGTTGATCAATAAAAGGCTAGAGAACGTAGTTGGACATAGTTGCATGTATGCTGTTTAATAACACATCTTTTTACCCGCCTAAAAATCTATCGGCTATCAATGCATAACTTTATAGACTACAAATAATATTTTCATAATTTGAAACAGCTTACCCAATGGATGCTGCACATGTCTCGAATGCCATGGCATGCCTTGTGCACAGAACCTCTGTCTATAATTCCAACATTCATCACATGTGTTCATGGCCCTAGGGTACTGCACTCGGGGCATTGCCGGCATCCCTCGTTTCATAAAACTAGCCATGAACATAACACACAAAGCATCGCCGATCAGAAGCAATAACTAGTAAATGGATTTTGCCTTACATAAAAAAAACACATATTATACAGAAGAAAACAACACATCTCCAATTACAATACTTTTTTAGCTATGACCCTAAACGGATAGGGGATAGCTCAGAGGATGACAACCAGGGACTCAATATTTCATTTAAAAAAAAAATATTTTCCATTTTGTTAGTGAAGAGGTTAAGTGGTTTTTAGGGTTCAGGGACAGAAAGAAGCAAGGAGGCAAGTTTTTTTTAGGAGTTGGGGATGGCAGAGGTAAGGAGGTAAAAGAATCCTAGGGTTCAGGGGAGGGTAGAGGAACAAGGAGGATAGTGAATTAGAAAAACTAAAAGGGGGTTTGCGGGGTTACTCCCCAAAAAGGAAAAAAGAGGGGGGTGTGTGCTTTTGTGTATATATGTTTGTGTGTGTGTTTGTACACAGAGAAATACATCTTACTTTACATTAATAAACATAGAAATTGAATTTCATGGAAAAAAACAAGGTTAAAGTGACACTATAATT